>NC_092252.1:17267111-17482111 GCF_036320965.1 Panulirus ornatus | reverse complement strand
TGCAACATTCTTTCGTCTTGGGGTAATGTGAACTGAAACATCTCAGAGTGAGTCAGTAGGTACTGCTCTCCCTATGCATCTCCTGCTGGAGGAGCAGAAGCTGGAGGCTGCTGGTGCCTCCTGATGCAGGAGCAAGAGTAGGAGTGAGGGAGGGAGGGAGGGAGGGAAGGCGCGTACCCACCTGCGGAGTCGTAGCCGCGGTACTCGAGCCTCTCCAGCCCCCTGATGAGGAGTTCGATGATCTCCTGACGGCTCTTGGGCGTCAGGTAGTTCAGGTAGGCGAAGATTCCTGCAACACACAATACAGCACATTAGATACACGTCACAACAGCAGCCTTCTAAATCTAATTTCTTCAGTGTGGCGTCCACTAATAGTGTACGACAACAAAGGAAATGTTTACCTAGCCTAAATAACTATAACCTTAAATACATAACGAAAAAAGTTTTATATATATATATATATATATATATATATATATATATATATATATATATATATATATATATATATATATTTCATACATTCTCATACATATTGCACATAGGGAATAGATGGACACAATATACCACTAGGCGCCGGAGAATTTGGATTCATTTGACTACTACGCTACGAGACAAAGTTTTCAAACTTTTCCGTTGGTTGGTCTGAGAAGTACACGACGACATGCCCGGAGCCCCAAAGGAACCAAATGAACAGATGAGATTCAAGTTCATAGGAATATTTTTACTCCATGAAAAATATCATTTACTAATTACTCTTCCTCGCAGGCAGCTCTCACCTGTCTACAGATATACGTCACAAGCGGTAATAAATGTTTCCTTATATTTAACTGTTACACTACAGATAGATGGACATTAATCTAGACCCCTGGATTCACCCTGAACACATTTAGAATATATAAGAAAAGAAATGTACCCGCTTTAATGAGGACACGACGTAAATAATCGAAGTTTTGTGTTTACCGCTTGTAAAAGAGAGAGCAAAGTCCGGCACATCTGTAAATCTGTAAATCCGTCAGAAGATTAGGACGCGCGACAATACACCTCCGTCGTAGTCTGACCCGAAAAGAGAAGGTTATCTGATAACCCGAGATGGTGGCGTCGTGCTCCAAAAACGCAGCCTCGCCCCCCTTCGTCTCCGCTCCACCCTACCGGCCAATAGGAAGATGACGGCCTCACGAATTACTCTAGCTTTCGGAGACAAAAACCCGGATATGTATCCGATGAAAACGTACCCTTGGACGAGACCTTTTAGTCCACTGTCGACGAGATCCGCTGTGACGAAACGCTTCGATCAAAAGCTTCAAACTCTATCCTTCCGTGTGTGCGTTACGACCACCCTCAACTCCCATTGCTGTCATTATGGATGTTCTTCCCTTTCCAGTAGTAGTCTATGGATGACACCTCTGGATGTTGTACAACCTCTGGATGAAGCCTCCGGGTGTTGTACAACCCTTGGATGAAGCCTCCTGGTGTTGTACAACCTCTGGATGAAGCCTCCGGATGTTGTACAACCCTTGCATGAAGCCTTCGGGTGTTGCATGACCTCTGGATACGACCCTCCTTTGTCATATGAACTCTGGATGAAACCCTCGGTTAACACATGACCTCTGGATGAAACCCTCGGTTGACCTATGAACCCTCGGTTGACCTGGATGAAACCCTCGGTTAACACATTACCTCTGGATGAAACCCTCAGTTGACCTATGACCTCTGGATGAAACCCTCCGTTAACACATTACCTACGGATGAAACCCTCAGTTGACCTATGACCTCTCGTTGATATATCGAGAAAAAATAACTCCTCTGGTCAGAGACAAATCTCTAGACGGTAAAAGGACCTCTTGTTGAAGGTAATACATCAGACCTCAGGAGAAATGTTCCATATGAGAGACCTTCGACCTCTTAAGACTCTGTGCTCCAACCACGCTAATCCGCTCCGGCCTCACTTAATCTTTCTGGGTAAAGGAGTACTACGATAACACCCGCAGGAGCTTGGGACCTATAATGCCTGCCTGAAGGAGAACAGTTTTCCGTTTACAAATGGCGTAGTGTGTCCTTGAAAAAAAAAACACGATTCAACAGAATGCAATTCAACGAATGTACGAATATTAAAAGGAAGTCTGGCTTTAAAAACAGAAAAGGTTATTCAAAAGAAATCAGCTTTAGCAGTCCTTATAGAGAGATGAGGTGAAGTGCTAGACTACACGGTGCGGATGATGAAGGCTGGAAAGGAGAAAGTTGTTTTCAACCGAAAGAAAACCTTGTGAAGGAAATGTAGTCAGCACCATAGAGCGGCTGCAAAATTCTACCTCCAGTGTCAACTCTACATGACCACACGATCTCAACTCCACTTTTAGTATTACATGTAGACGATCCTACTTCCACTCTCAACTCTACATGCTATCGACCCCACCTCCACGGTAACTCTACATGCTATCGACCCCACCTCCACAGTAACTCTACATGCTATCGACTCTACCTCCACTCTTGAACCTACACACTAACAATCCCATTCCCACTGTTAGCTCTACATGCCCATGAACCTGCTTCCATTATTACCCTTTCATGCCCACAGGAACTCTACTCCACTCTAAACTCTACATGCCGAGGATCCCACGTCCACTCTCAATTTTACAATCTAACAGCCTCATCTCCATTCTCAACTCTGCATGGCAAGTCATCCTCTGTGTCCACCCTTTGTATATACCTCGACCCACAGGACAAAGACACCAGACGTGAACAAATACAGAACAGAGGAGGTAAATACGAAAGAGTGAACGAAACAAACAGAGGCAAGAAAGAGGACGAAGTCAATGACCGAAAGATGGAGAAGAAAAGGATGAAGATAACGAAAAAAAAAAAAGAGAGAAAGGAGTGGATATGGACGTTACTTAATGAACCACCACAAATTATCTGCGAGAGTAAAGGGAGATTAGAAAGTGAGCTGTAGCACTTAATAAAGCGTGGGGTAAAGAATGAAGAGGTCGTGAATAATAAAATCAGAGGCTGAAGGACATCACCTGATTTACAGAGTAAATGGAATGTAAATATGGACACGTAAATAATGATGAATGACTGCTGACAGCGGAAGGCCTAGTGTCCAGGAAACAGGGCAAACCCTTCCTCCTCAGTACGTCTGGGGATATATGCCAAGGCTCCAGACTGGTTCAAGATATCAATACACAATTTTCACTTTTACTCGAACGCCCCCGATTGGCGGGCCACTTTTCTGTCGACACACCAAACTCGACTCTCAAGTCATTTCTCACTCGCACAGAACGTCTTGCTTCCTCTTCCAGCGGTCAACGGTGGCCGGCACTCCTGATTATTGTATCACACACCAAAAGGAACCCAGACTCTCGCTTTATTCTCATACCTCGACTCATAGGCAGGTATGACGATCTCTGTTGCGCCAGAAAGAAGCCACAGCAGCAGGGGGGTAGGGTGGGGTTGGGGGAAGAGGAACCGGAGTTAAGTAAGGGGAGGGGGAGGTGGGTAAGGGATGGGGAGGTGACCTGACCGGTTCTGGCTCAACTTGCGTCCTAGTCACACCAAGTGGGAACCCCTTTCACCCGTACCTCCACCACCCAGCCCTACCCTACCCATGGCCTACTGTACCACAACCCACTGTCCACTACCGTGAGCCTACTACCACCTACTCCCTACCATGAGCCATGCTACCAACTTGCGACCATGGCCCATACCACCAACCCGCGACCATGAGCCATGCCACCACTTCGCGACCATGAGCCATGCCACCACTTCGCGACCATGAGCAATGCCACAGCATCGCGACCATGAGCCTATCGCTGGAGCCTATATTCACCTGGCCCGGCAGCCCAAGTGCATTTAATATTTCACTGTTTACCAACTGATGATGTAGATACCCCCACACCTGTATCGCTGACAGACGAATCCTACACGCATTACAGTTATCAACCTGATTAATCCGAGGATTAATTTAATCTCTTTCCAGTACACGTAACTCTTACCCACACCTTTTGGTCATTCAGCTGTGATTATGCATCGACTTTCTTCGTAGGGCAGAGGAGACAACAGTGATGCTCCGTATGATCACATCTACCAGTCGGGTCACAGTTCTTACGGTGTCTTCATCTTTTCAATAACATTCGGGGGAGAAAATGCTGAGGTAAAGCTTAAAAGTAGAACACATCACAGCCTTTGTTCTGGTGGGTCTAGTGTCTGTTGCTGGATGATACATCCTCACGGCTCGGGAAGGATGGCTATACGTCCCAAGTATGGTCTGAGGGGTTCAACACTCTCTCCAGAACTCATCCTCCACGTCCTCACTCTCCCTCCAAGTCATCTGATGAGCCCTCAGCAGGACCTTCCTCACTCGTTCCTCCACATCATCAGCTGTGCCTCATGCAGGACCCTCCTCCTCATCAGCTGGACCCGCAGGACCCTCCTTACCATTGGCTATACCTCCTGCAGGACCCTCACTCGATCCTCCGCATCATCTGGTGGTGCGTCATCATTCCACCCAATCGTGACGTAAGATGGGGGCCTTACAACATCAGAAAAATATTCAGCATCGAATCATTACCTCATCCACAATACCTGATGAAACCTCACACACCACCATCGAACAAAAGGATCCCAGACAAACGTCCATTAAAAAAATCGACAATGTCTCCTGCACCTCCAGGTATCTCTCCAGGGTCACAATGTGAAATCAAAACCCTCAGCCACAAACTCACCAACCTCACCACACCATCGTTCACTACACCAACACCCAGCCAATCCTCCTCCAACGATCCTGAAAATATCTTTGAAGTTAAGCCTCCAACAATATAACTCCTAAGCAAATAACCCTCCATCACCAAGAAAACCACCTCGGCTCAAATTCCCCCTAAAAATCCACATCCAATAAGGAAAAGAAAAATGTCAAACAATTTTTCCCTTCAACAACTCTTCATCACTGAAGCCCCACCACCAACATCAGCTCAAGGAACCTCCTCCCGTCCTCTCTACTAACTCCAACAATACTTCCCAACACCAGAGCACTGACAAGAACCCAGATGACCAGTCGGACGCCAACCACTTCCCCCGTTCACAGCTTCTCCAACACCGTGGGTGAAAAAGAGGTGCAGGACGAGGCGATGGGTAGGGCTAACCTTTCAAGAGAGGGAGCGAGTGCGGGGGACAGTGGAGAGTGTGTTGGAAGGATGGAAGTAGAGTGCGGAGGGGAACCCACTACGCACATGCCCATACGCCACGTCTTTCCCCCACAAAAAAAGACTTTAAACACCGACCGTCCTGGGCATTATACCACAACACCCAAGCTGGCCGCTCTCCACACTCCCCCTCTCCCGGCCTCCCACACTTTACCTCTCCCAGCCTCCCACACTTTACCTCTCCCGGCCTCCCACACTCTCCCTCTCCCTCCCTCCCACACTCTCCCTCTCCCTCCCTCCCACGCCCTAAGGATCCGTGTCAACAGGGAATTAAAAAGGTGGCAGACGACGAACCTAACCCACGCATCTTAACATTTCTATAGAATATTACATTGTGATACTGATGAACACGTCTGTCACCCAATGATGCCGACAATCTCTCCACATGATGTGTGTTTGTGTGTGTGACCACGATCTCTCAGCCGCCCTTGTCTCCCACTTGATGTCTCATTCTCTCTGGTGTACCAGCTTTAATTTTGAGTTAACTATTCCTCCAGCAACCACACCAGCTGTTCATCCACTTAATTCACACCAGTTACTTCATCGACTCTCCACACATTTCCTACAATGCTCTCTCTCTCTCTCTCTCTCTCTCTCTCTCTCTCTCTCTCTCTCTCTCTCTCTCTCTCTCTCTCTCTCTCTCATGCACGAGAAGCAACAGCTGGGAAGGGAGGGTGGAGGAAAGGGTGGGGGTGGAGCAGGTGTTCGCGTGTTGTGTACTGACGTCATTCGGTAATCCTAGTTCATGATAACGATCATTACACTTGACATTCCAGCCTCGGTCTGGCCAGAGCTCCCGTGACTGGACCATTCCACGGTCCTTGGACAGTCCTGGCGTCCTACTGCAGGTAAAGTCTTACACATTAAGGCGCCTTTTTTTTTATTACAGTGCTCTCCTCCGTTGTGACTGTTCCTTACTGTTACAGTATCACTGTTGCAGTTTCACTGTTCTAGTGTCATTGTTCGGTCCAGTATCACTGTTCTAGTGTCGCTGTTCCAGTGTCACTGTTCTAGTGTCATTGTTCGGTCCAGTATCACTGTTCTAGTGTCGCTGTTCCAGTGTCACTGTTCGGTCCAGTATCACTGTTCCAGTGTCCCTGTTCGGTCCAGTATCACTGTTCTAGTGTCACTGTTCGGTCCAGTATCACTGTTCCAGTGTCACTGTTCGGTCCAGTATCACTCTTCTAGTGTCGCTGTTCGGTCCAGTGTCACTGCTCCAGTATCATCTCGTCTCGGTAACGGTACTATACCCTTTGGCTTCAACCTCAAACCCCAAACATGGATCTCACTGCAGCCTCTTACAAAACCCCCTCACCCCCCCCCCCCACCCTCACTTACATACAGGTCAAGTACAAGACCAGTTCTCAATATGAACGAGTTACATAATGTCATCTTAAGCAGATGAGATTGAACTGGCGTGAAGACATAATCCTTAAGACGGGTTGAGATAAGATATTACGTAATAACTACGTAATACATAACTGCATACACGTAGTTACACATTAGGGTAAGGCTGTGTTTCTCTGGTGGACGTAGTTTGACCATTGCAACTACGCCAGCCAAGAGCACAACATGCCTCTCTCCTGTCAACATTCCACATTACGATGATTACATAGCGTTACATTACATTACATAGCATCACATTACATTACATAGCATTACAGTCCATAGGATAGCATTACATTACATTGTATAGCATAGCATTACATGGCATTACATAGCATAGCATAGCATTACATTACATTACATAGCATTACAATGATGACAGCATTTCTATGATTTGTTCGTACGAGCGGCTTGTCAGAAATGACCAGAGATGCGATACTGTCATAAGTAAACAGATGAATAGATAAAGAGCATTGACAGAACTGCACAGAGACAGGTAGACAAACAGACAGACAGGTAGACAAACAGACAGATAGATGGACAGACAGAGAGATGGATGGGTTGAAAGGCAAGCATACAAACAGAGGTAGACAGATAGATAGATACATAGACAGACGAGCAGGTAGAAAGACAAACAGATAGACAGGCAGACAGACAGACAGATAGACTGATGAATAGACAGATAATCCTTCTTGGCCAAAGTGTATCCCACGCTGGCCCACGAGAGATGAGAGTGGGAGTGAGAACACACACACACACACACAACACACACTTTCACTGACGTCTTCTAGGTAAGAGACCTGGGAACTCCAGCCCCCTGAGGCCCTGTGGTCCAGGGTATGTCCCGTTCCTGGTTCTCTACGGTCCAGGTAGGTCCAAGACCTGGACCCAGAACCATGGTCAGGATCGCCACAAGCACAAACAATTCTCTCTTAAATTTAAGAAGCGAATAATGAAATACAATCTCCTTAATTGCATTATATATATATATATATATATATATATATATATATATATATATATATATATATATATATATATATATATACTAATGGCAGCAGTTAGTGACAGACGGCCTAGGAGAAAAATATATGAGGGAAAATTACCAGAGAAAACGAAATTCAAAAAGAAAACGAAGAAGGGTTGTGCACTTTATAAATCACGTGATTTGGGAAAGAAAAAAAAAAAGTGGCTTTAAGGAGACAGAAGGCAAGATCATTAATCCTATTCTGATGTAATTATTACAACATCTATCAAATGCCTTTGGCAGGAACTTGAGGATCAACTGCCCAATCATGCTTTAGAGAGCCCGCAATCAATTGCAAAATTCATTGTTTATCGTGTGAGTTCAACAAATGTTCAAATGACACGATGTGAACTGATGTATGTCAGTTCCTACCCACGGGTCCCGATATGTTAATGCCAGTTTAAACATTTGTTGAACGAAAGGCAAATAGTGTAGTGCTTCCTTTGGGCAAGGACTTTTTAGGACGCCTTATATTTCAGTGGTTGTCTATGTCCTCTTCATTACTCTCACAACGTCTTCCCTTGAGCCATTCCCATAGACTACCCGGTCTCCTGTTATTTGTCCCAGCCACGTCCTTCCATAGACCACAAGGTCTTCCGTTATCTGTCCTTCCTGTTTACTCTCATAGACCATCTGGTCTTGTTATCTGTCCTTGCCACGTACTCCCATAGACCACCAGGTCTCCAGTTATCCGTCCTTGCCACGTACACGTCTTCGTCACACTCTGGGACGCGCCCACAACACATACACAGACACTCACATACACGACTCTGCCCGCCCAACAGAATGTGTGTGTGTGTGTGTGTGTGTGTGTGTGTGTGTGTGTGTGTGTGTGTGTGTGTGTGCCGTTAGCGAAGCCGAACCAGATAACCTTGGTAGCCCCGTCCACCGGCCTCTCGGGAGAGAAGGCGAAACATCCACACGAAGGAGGAAATTAGGACGAGAAGAGAGAATAACGGGGGATAAAAGAGAAAGGAGAGAGAGAGAGAGAGAGAGAGAGAGAGAGAGAGAGAGAGAGAGAGAGAGAGAGAGAGAGAGAGAGAGAGAGAGAGAGAGAGAAGGTGTTAGAGTCACAATAGGAGATAGATTGAAGGTATTTAAGCAACGGCTACCAAAGCCATAGGAACCCTTGACAGCCAGGCATACGGTATGTGAGGTTGCCACCACGAGCCCATGTGGCAACCACCACAGAGGCGGCAGGCAGGAGTGCACGGAGGGAGTGAGGGAGGGACCAGTGAAAGGCTCGGCTCTCCGGACCCCAGCAGGTCTAAAGCCTCTGCCAGATTGTGACATTTGGCGTGGCGTGTACCTTGTAGGCCGCCACCGATGCTTACCTCCCTCCACCATCATTGGCCCGCCACCACCAACACCCTCACCTCCATCCCCCACAATACCACCACTACCCCCAGAATCACCACCGTCATCCTCTTGACCTATGGCTCACACCAAGGTTGGCGCCGGTGTATGACCCGTTCACCTCCGCCACTCATGACCGTCTGTCTCGGCCAGACTCCCTCCTCATGACCGTCTGTCTCAGCCAGACTCCCTCCTCATGACCGTCTGTCTCGGCCTGACTCCCTCCTCATGACCGTCTGTCTCGGCCAGATTCCCTCCTCATGACCGTCTGTCTCAGCCAGACTCCCTCCTCATGACCGTCTGTCTCGGCCTGACTCCCTCCTCATGACCGTCTGTCTCGGCCAGATTCCCTCCTCATGACCGTCTGTCTCGGCCAGATTCCCTCCTCATGACCGTCTGTCTCGGCCTGACTCCCTCCTCATGACCGTCTGTCTAGGCCAAACACCTCACGTCCATCCATCTCGGCCAAACTCAAACTTGCACCCTCACAGCTTCGCTAAATGTACATTTTATCTCCTCACACTAGTGGAACCGCATCTCTTGAACTACACCCACCACCAGCAAGTTCTTTAGGCGTTACCGGACTCCGCCAGCTTGCGGTGACGCCACCTTCGGCGAAGCTGTATCATCGAAGTAACAATTGGGTCAAAGAACTTTTCTCTCGTCTCTCCAAACGCAGATCATTCTTTCCCTACTACTGCTTGTAGCGGAGCGTGGGTGTTGCAGGAACCTGTAGCAGAAGGGGTTCTAGGTGTATGTGTTCACCAATCATCACGTCTGTGTGCTGCCACCATTCACCGTCGTCCGGTCGTCCGCCACCCAGCTCCTGAAGCAATAAGTCCTCACATCCTTTCTAACAGACCTCTTTCCGAAGCTTCTCATTACGCCCTCTGGCACTGTAGCCCTGATGGTGCATCTCGCAAAGAAGTGATCGCTGTCGAAGTCGTCCAATTCAGAATCTGAAGGCTGTTATTAGGTCACCACTTACTCTTCTTCATTGTGGCTATTGTGGTCGCCAGCCTCTGTAGCTCATCTCCCTTAAATTAGAAACAATCTTTGTTGCTGTTCTCTGGACACTCTCAAATAGATCTCTGGGCTTCTGTAAGTGCGGTGGTCAGACTTGAGAAGCATATTCTGATTCTGATCTGACGTACGTTGTGAAATGCTTGCCGGACAATTCCTCATCCATATAATTAAACATTACCTGCATTCCAAATCTATACAGACAGTGACAGGATTGTAAAGCAGAAGGCTCCTTTCCACCCACCACTATAGATGGAGTAAGGATAGTAAAGCAGAAGGCTCCTCCCCTCCTTGCATTATAGAGGGAGACAGGATAGTGAAGTAGAAGGCTCCTCAACACTAACACTATAGATGGAGACACGATAGTAAAGCGGAAGGCTCCTTCCCACCCGCCACTGTAGATAAAGACAAGATAGTAAAGCAGAAGGCTCCTCCCCACCCACTTCTGTAGGGGTAGACAAGATAGTATAACAAAAGGCTCCTTCACACCTACCATTAGAGACGAAGACAGGACAGTAAAGCAGATAGTTCCTCACCACCTACCAGTATAGAGAGAGAAAGGACAATACAGAAGAAGGCTCCTCTCCACCCAATACTATAGATGGAGATAGGACAGTGAAGTAGAAGGCTCCTCCCCATCCACCACTTCCTCAAACACATCAGAAGGCAAAAAAAAAAAAAAAAATACAAGAACACCATGTAGCACAGAGAGAACATACTGACCAAATCTTATTAGAAAATGATGACTGGAGAACACATTCCAATGAAATTACATTCGCCAGACGCTCTGGGAAACACGAAACACTAATATGCAGGATTCTGTCTGTCTTCATAAAGCTCGTGGTTATGATAAATCATGAAAATCAGGCGGCTTGCCCTGGAACACAAAAACAAATCGCTGTAAGTCACATCGCGTTCCTGAATTGCACGAATGAATACCTTTTGCGTCAGTCGACTTTTTAACTTTGTCTCACAGGCTAATTTACGTATTGTGAGACGACGGCCTTTCACTCGCCCCCGCCTCCGTCACGTCCAGTTTTGCGTCAAGTTGACTATGTGATCCTAAACGGCATGAAGTAGATCCTTCACTTTCCGTGGGCTCAAGGATTCGCCCAATGCCAGCTTTCGGCACTGCGACCAAACCACAGACACTTTTGGTTCGCTTCAACAACACCAGTAATCTATGTGAATTTATCGTCCCGATGCGGGTGATAAGGACCGTCTGGATAACTTCTAGGTCAGGAAGACCTCTAGCTTCATATGGTGATGTTGGCACCCCAATATACTTCATGCGGGACACAGTTAGTGCCGGAGTTCGAAGCTTCGGCCTCCTTAAGTATTCGACTCGGTGTTCGAAGCCTCTTAAGAGTTCGAATCTTCCTCAAGATTCGGCCCCCAGACAGGGCAGAACCGACCCAGCTGTTCACCCTCTTCTCTGGAGCCCACCGCAACCCCGCCACACAGGAAATGACATCCCCCCCCCCCCCCCCCC
This sequence comes from Panulirus ornatus, assembly GCF_036320965.1. Taxonomy (NCBI): domain Eukaryota; kingdom Metazoa; phylum Arthropoda; class Malacostraca; order Decapoda; family Palinuridae; genus Panulirus; species Panulirus ornatus. The sequence continues at coordinate 17,470,626 of NC_092252.1, read as the reverse complement.
ACCGCGCGAGGTAGCGCTAGGATAAGACAGCAAAGGCCACATTCGTTCACACTCAGTCTCTAGCTGTCATGTGTAATGCACCGAAACCACAGCTCCCTTTCCAAATCCTGGCCCCACAAAACTTTCCGTGGTTCACCCCAGACGCTTCAAATGCCCTGGTTCAATCCATTGACAGCACGTCGACCCCGGTATACCACATCGTTCCATTTTACTCTATTCCTTGCACGCCTTTCACCCTCCTGTATGTTCAGGCCCCAATCGCTCAAAATCTTTTTCACTCCATCCTTCCACCTCCAATTTGCTCTCCCACTTCTCGTTCCCTCCACCTCTGACACATATATCCTCTTTGTCAATCTTTCCTTACTCATTCTCTCCATTTGACCAAACCATTTCAATACACCCTCTTCTGCTCTTTCAACCATACTCTTTTTATTACCACACATATCTCTTACCCTTTCATTACTTTCTCGATCAAACCACCTCACACCACATATTGTCCTCAAACATCTCATTTCCAACACATCCACCCTCCTACACACAACCCTATTTATCGCCCATGCCTCACAACCATATAACATTGTTGGAACCACTATTCCTTCAATCATACTCATTTTTGCTCTCCGAGATAACAATCTCGCCTTCCACACATTCCTCAATGCTCCCAGAACCTCTGTCCCCTCCCCAACCCTGTGACTCACTTCCGCTTCCATGGTTCCATCCACTGCCAAATCCACTCCCAGATATCTAAAACACTTCACTTTCTTCAGTTTTTCTCCATTCAAACTTACCTCCCAATTGACTTGTCCCTCAACCCTACTGAACCTAATAACCTTGATCTTATTCACATTTACTCTCAGCTTTCATCTTTCACACACTTTACCAATCTCAATCACCAACTTCTGCAGTTTCTCACCCGAATCAGCCACCAGCGCTGTATCATCAGCGAACAACAACTGACTCACTTCCCAAGCCCTCTCATCCACAACAGACTGCATACTTGCCCCTCTCTCCAAAACTCTTGCATTCACCTCCCTTAAAACCCCATCCATAAACAAATTAAACAACCATGGAGACATCACACACCCCTGCCGCAAACCGACATTCACTGAGAACCAATCACTTTCCTCTCTTCCTACACGTACACATACATGCCTTACATCCTCGATAAAAACTTTTCACTGCTTCTAGCAACTTACCTCCAACACCATATATCCTTAATACCTTCCAAAGAGCATTTCTAGCAACTCTATCATATGCCTTCTCCAGATCCATAAATGCTACATACAAATCCATCCCCTTTTCTAAGTATTTCTCACATACATTCTTCAAAGTAAACACCTGATCCACACATCATCTACCACTTCTGAAACCACATTGCTCCTCCCCAGTCTGGTGCTCTGTACATGCCTTGACCCTCTCGATCAATACCCTCCCATACAATTTCCCAGGAATACTCAACAAACTTATACCTATGTATTTTGAACACCTGCCTTTATCCCCTTTGCCTTAGTACAATGGCACTATACATGCATTCCGCCAATCCTCAGGCACTTCAACATGAACCGTACATACACTGAATATCCTCACCAACCAGTCAACAACACAGTCAACCCCTTTTTTAATAAATTCCACAGCAATACCATCCAAACCCGCCGCCTTGGAGGCTTTCATTTTCCGCAAAGCTTTCACTACTTCTCTGTTTACCAAATCATTCTCCCTGAGCTTCTCACTTCGCACACCACCTCGACCAAAACACCCTATATCTGCCACTCTATCATCAAACACATTCAACAAACCTTCAAAATACTCACTCCCATCTCCCTTTCACTTCACTACCACTTGTTATTACCACCCCATTTGCCCCCTTCACCGATGTTCCCATTTGTTCTCTTGTCTTACGCACTTTATTTACCTCCTTCCAAAACATCTTTTTATTTTCCCTAAAATTTAATGATACTCTCTCACCCCAACTCTCATTTGCCCTCTTTTTCACCTCTTGCACCTTTCTCTTGATCTCTTGCCTCTTTCTTTTATACATCTCCCAGTCATATGCACTATTTCCCTGGAAAAACCGTCCAAAAACCTCTCTCTTCTCTTTCATTAACAATCTTACTTCTTCAACCCACCACTCACTACCCTTTCTAATCTGCCCACCTCCCACCCTTCTCATGCCACAGGCATCTTTTGCGCAAGCCATCACTGCTTCCCTAAATACATCGCATTCCTCCCTGACTACCCTTACGTCATTTGCTCTCACCTTTTTCCATTATGCACTCAATCTCTCCTGGTACTACCTCACACAAGTCTCCTTTCCAAGCTCTTACTCTCACCACTCTCTTCACCTCAACATTTTCTCTTCTTTTCTGAAAACCTCTACATATATTCACCTTCGCCTCCACAAGATAATGATCAGACATCCCCCCCAGTTGCCCCTCTCTCCTATTCACATAAGCATATATATATATATATATATATATATATATATATATATATATATATATATATATATATATATATATATATATATTTTTTTTTTTTTTTTTTTTTTTTTTTTTGCCGCTGTCTCCCGCGTTTGCGAGGTAGCGCAAGGAAACAGACGAAAGAAATGGCCTAACCCACCCCCATACACATGTATATACATACGTCCACACACGCAAATATACATACCTACACAGCTTTCCATGGTTTACCCCAGACGCTTCACATGCCTTGATTCAATCCACTGACAGCACGTCAACCCCGGTATACCACATCGCTCCAATTCACTCTGTTCCTTGCCCTCCTTTCACCCTCTTGCATGTTCAGGCCCCGATCACACAAAATCTTTTTCACTCCATCTTTCCACCTCCAATTTGGTCTCCCTCTTCTCCTCGTTCCCTCCACCTCCGACACATATATCCTCTTGGTCAATCTTTCCTCACTCATTCTCTCCATGTGACCAAACCATTTCAAAACACCCTCTTCTGCTCTCTCAACCACGCTCTTTTTATTTCCACACATCTCTCTTACCCTTACGTTACTTACTCGATCAAACCACCTCACACCACACATTGTCCTCAAACATCTCATTTCCAGCACATCCATCCTCCTGCGCATATATATATATATATATATATATATATATATATATATATATATATATATATATATATATATATATATATATATATATAATCGTTTTTCTATTTTCTTTTTTTATTATTCAAAATATATCACTTTCACTAATTATCTTGAGATATATACCACAATGCCCGAGTTTCATTACAATATTTCAAAAATCAAAATACACAATACTTCATTAGGAAGTAGAATAAATCAGAATACACCCCTTTATTTTCGAAGTAGAATACATCAGAATACACCACTTTCATAAAGCGATAAAAATTCAAACTACACCACTCAAGAAATAGAATAAATCAGAACACACTCCATTCTTTACGAAACAGAATACATCAGAATACACCACTTTTATTATGGTATTCCGACACCCACGGGTGAACTGTGGTCTGAAAGGAGAGCTTGGTGTGACATCATCTCGTGGCGGGGATTCATTTTTCTCGCTTCGACAGGTTCAAGACAACAGTTCCAAACGCTACCTGACTAAAGTGGGAAACGCAAGCAGGTATAATTCTTTTAATTTTTTTTTCAAGATATTCATTGTCTACATATACACAGACAAAGTATTTCAGTGAGAGTCTGGGTGAAGGGCATAGAGAATATAATGGGTACAAAACATCGACACAAGAGGGTGACAGGTGGGGCCCTAATGGGGCCCAAGTGACGCCTAAGAGGAATCCAGGGAAGGAAATGAGGTACACGAACGGGACACCAGCTGATGACTCAGTTCCTTTAGGATTAACTATGTACATCATTGCTGGCGAGTACTGGCAGCTGTATGCTGGGACAATTACTAAAGGTACTGAGGTTGTGGTTGTTATGGGCGAGTTGTGATAGGAAGTGGCAGGTGGATTGTAGTGACAGGGCTGTGGTAAGAGAGTTGAAGTGGGAGGATTGTAGTGGGAGGGTTGTGGTATAGCAGTTGTAATGGGAGAGTTGTGGTATAGCAGTTGTAGTGGGAGGGTTGTGGTCTAGCAGGTGTAATGGGAGGGTTGTGGTATGGCAGTTGCAGTGGGAGGGTTGTGTTATAGCAATTGCAGTGGGAGGGTTGTGGTACAGCAGTTGTAGTGGGAGGCTTGTGGTATAACAGTTGTAGTGGGAGGGTTGTGATATAACAGTTGTAAAGTTCTAGTGGGAGGACTGTGGTAAGAGAACTGAAGTGAGAGGGTTGTGGTTAGGAGAGTTGCAGTGGGAGGAATGAGGTGGGGGGTTGTGTTAGGAAAGATGTTGTGGGAGGGTTACGGAAGAGTTGTAGTGGGAGGGTTACGGTAGAGTTACAGTGGGAGGGTTACGATGGAGTTACAGTGGGAGGGTTACGATGGAGTTACAGTGGGAGGGTTACGATGGAGTTATAGTGGGAGGGTTACGATGGAGTTACAGTGGGAGGGTTACGATGGAGTTATAGTGGGAGGGTTACGATGGAGTTACAGTGGGAGGGTTACGGTAGAGTTACAGTGGGAGGGTTACGATGGAGTTATAGTGGGAGGGTTACGTTAGAGTTATAGTAGGGGGGCTGTGATATATCAGTTATAGTGGGAGGGTTGTGATACAAGTTCCTGTGACCTGTGCGTCCAATGGCAACGGCGTTTCTCTGTAGGTTATCTTACCACACACGAGATAACAGAGATAACCCAACACCTTCACACTGATAAGCCACGCGAGCTGAAGCCTGCGGGACAACCTTGCTGGAGAAATTACCAAGATAACCCGAGATAACGCGTAGATAACAAACGATAACACTTGTACAGCATACTTAACACGTGTACAGCCCAAGGTTACAAGTGGAAAAACCCAAGATAACATATACAACCCAAGATAACGTATACAACCCAAGATAAGGTATACGACCCAAGATAACGTATACAACCCAAGATAAGTGGATAACACGTGCATAACCCAAGATAAGTGGATAACACGTGCATAACCCAAGATAAGTGGATAACACGTGCATAACCCAAGATAAGTGGATAACACGTGCATAACCCAAGATAAGTGGATAACACGTGCATAACCCAAGATAAGTGGATAACACATGCATAACCCAAGATAAGTGGATAACACGTGCATAACCCAAGATAAGTGGATAACACGTGCATAACCCAAGATAAGTTGATAACACGTGCATAACCCAAGATAAGTGGATAACACATGCATAACCCAAGATAAGTGGATAACACGTGCATAACCCAAGATAAGTGGATAACACGTACATAACCCAAGATAAGTGGATAACACGTGCATAACCCAAGATAAGTTGATAACACGTGCATAACCCAAGATAAGTGGATAACACGTACATAACCCAAGATACCAAGTCGATATTCCAAGATAACATGGGAATAACCCAAAGTAAAATGTTGTTAATCTGAAATAACACAAGGATAAAAACAACACCTAGGCAGCCCAAGATAACACGTGTATGGACCGGTATAACACCTGGTGCAACCCAAGATAACACATGGACAAGCCAGGATGGCACGTGGGGAGCCCATGATGATAACACAATGATAACACGACACACCAGACCAGCTGGCCCTGGTGGACACGAGTCGACTCAACTTTAAGACAACACTGGTAACACACACTCAGGTATGCAACACACACACACACCCAACATACTCACTCAAGTGTACAACACACACACACACACAATCACACACACACACACACACACACACACACACACACACACACACAAGTATGCAAAACAGCGAGCCTGGTCAAACTAAGGGGTCCGGTGTTGCCTAGAGTTGCTTTGTGTAAGATACGTGAGTTTCACCCTCGCTGTTCAGTCAGTCATTCGCCCTTCCAAAAAGCTGGAAGGCAAGAGAAAGCCACGGAAGAGAGTGCGAAAGAACGACGGGAGAGCATGTGTGAGTGAGAGTGTGTGAAGAACGACGGGAGAGCATGTGTGAGTGAGAGTGTGTGAAGAACGACGGGAGAGCATGTGTGTGTGAGAGTGTGTGAAGAACGACGGGAGAGCATGTGTGAGTGAGAGTGTGTGAAGAACGACGGGAGAGCATGTGTGTGTGAGAGTGTGTGAAGAACGACGGGAGAGCATGTGTGAGTGAGAGTGTGTGAAGAACGACGGGAGAGCATGTGTGAGTGAGAGAGTGTGTGAAGAACGAGGGATGCATAATGCACCCGAGGAATGCTCAGCGTCTGACCACACATGAGGAGGAAAATTATAATTCAAAGTCTCGTACAGTCTTGAACGCTCCCTCCCTAGCCCCTACCCCATGAGTAATGTAGTATACAATAAACTTAGTAGAAAGGGTTATATATATAATATATATATATATATATATATATATATATATATATATATATATATATATATATATATATATATATATATACACACACACACACAAATATACATGAAGGTGAAATCGCACTTTATTAGTTCATATGATTATACTTAACATGCATTTTTCCTATACATGTGGCGCGACATGTTTCGTGGAGACAAGCCACCTCATCAGATGCCAGTACTTAAGTTATTCAATTCTCAACATCACAACAGAAGTACCGTCCAGCGTCTGCCAACACACTCTATGCTGTCTATGTTGGGAGACGCTGGAAGGTACGTTGTTGAGGTGTTGAGATTTAAATAACGTAATCAAATATTGACACTTAATGAGGCGGACTGTCTCCACGAAACATGTCGTGCCACATGCATAGAAAAATTACATGTTAAATACAACTATATGAACTACTGAAGTGAGATTTCACCATCATATATATATATATATATATATATATATATATATATATATATATATATATATATATATATATATGGGTGATGCCAAAGCGTTAACGAGAGCGTGTCATTCACACATGCCTCGGGAGAGCAGTTTGAAGTGGGCGTATGTTTGGTGGGGCAGCATTTAAGAACAGAGTCGGGAGGCCGGTTGTCTACTGTTTGTCGAGTCATTACTGTGTGTGTGCTTAGTCACCGTCAGTCACATTCGTTGGGAAAGGTTGGGGGAAGGTGAGTACAGGCTGTTGAAACGTGAAACATGGATACGTTTTCTGTTGGGAGTTGGTTTTCTAGATGGGTGTTGCTGATTGGTTGTTATGTGTTGTGTGTGGTTACGAGGCAGCCAATGATTGTTCTGAGGCCCTTGTCTTGTGTGGTGTTTGCCTCTGAAAGAGCGGATGTGCAGGAAGGAAAGGCGTAGTCCTACGGCGAAGAGGATGAACCGTATAGTATGATGTGCTACAGGATTCTCTTCCTTGTCCAAAACCAGTGCCATCTAGCGTCCAGGGACGTTACATTTGTTCGTGGTCTTTGTGCTGATTTTTGTGGTGTGGTGAGGTAAGCCTCATCCGTGTGTGGCGTCCGTGATACTTCACATGGTCGGAGCTCGTAATTAGGAGTGGATGACCACTCAAGGTTACGGGAGGGAGGGAGTTAGAGTCACGTCTGTCTAAGGGGAAGAGGGTGACTGTGGATTTCCAACAGGCCGCAGATATTCTGGTTTGAGCGAGCCAGTGTTCTAAGAATGTGATGTAATGTCGCATGTCTGCTGTTGTTTGGGGAGTGTCAGGGTGTTGCGACTGTGAGGTCATCAACACACGAGAGGGCTTTTTCAGTGTGGTCTGCGGGAGGTGTTGGGAGGTTATGTACACGAGGGGACTGAAGAGGTTTGCGCAGACAGCTGCTCCCTAAAGAACTCCACTGTAGAGGTTGAGGTCTTTGGGGGGAATTGAAACCTTTGTCAATAACTCTACCATGTCTGACAGATATAAAACTGGCTAACTACTTCTTGTCTGAGGATGTGTCGAGAAAGTGTCCACTGTTCACTTTTTGTCTACTGCCACTAGTGCCGTGCGAAGAGTGGGGAAAACTGTGGTTGGCTGAAGCCATCCAGGAGGAAGTGTGTGTGTGTGTGTGTGTGTGTGTGTGTGTGTGTGTGTGTAAGGTCCATGTGCAGAGTGTGGTAGTGAAGCGTTTGGGTATGAATACATACTGTGTGGGTTAGAAAGGGACATCCTCCTAGATTTTGTTGTAATAGAGGGCTATGTGGAGCAGGGGTAGTTAGAGGACCTGGAAGGTGTCAGGATGTCTCCTACGCTGGCAAGTTTCCAGAGGTGTGTGATTTTCTTGTGCAGCGTGGAGTATGTTGAAGATATGTGTGCGACTACTTGTGCTGCATCTGGGATAAAGTGTCGTATGTAGAAGTCTGATATGCTACCAAGGCCAGTTAGTAGGGAGTTCTTTATGTCTTAAGTGCGCTCTGAATGTCTGTTGGGTGTGATGGGCGGGTAAGCAGCGGTGTCGGGGTGAGGTTTATGCTGTATAATCACAACTGCTCTGTGTACGGGTGTGGCTGGTTCGTGGTTAGTGATGCTGAAGTAACCACAATAGTCAACTACGCGCCACAGTATATGGAAATCCCAGAATATTTCATTGTTATCTGGGCGAGTCGATAATTCGCACAAACACTTCCTCCCCCACCATAACCTCCCTCCAACACTAGCCACCAACCACCCTCCCTTCACAATCAGCCGCCACCAACCCTCCCTCCACCACCAAACCTTCCTCCAAACCCTTGCTACTAACAACCCTCCCTCCACCAAACCCTTGCTACTAACAACCCCCCCTCCACCAAACCCTTGCTACTAACAACCCTCCCTCCACCATCACCAATCAACCCTACCCCCATTACCATCTACTGACAACCCTCCCTCCACCAACGAGAGGCCGTATGGGCGTGGCACACTAGACATTAGCGACATTCGATAAAAACCCCGCGAACACCTTCAACAAAACCACAAAAACAAAATATATGCAAATCTCCATGACGTTAGTTTCTCACGTTCAATTTTGTTAACACTTGGAACGTAGTGACGTGGGGTTCTATGTTAAATTTCAGGAGTTGTAAGGATGAGTTCTGGCAGAAACGTGGACGTGGGCGTCTCAATTTTTTCTCTCTCCTATAAGAGCTACCTAACCAAGGCCAAAGTCAAGGTGAACTCCATAAGTGACGACGCTGGGCTGGCCTTCACCTGCCCAGCACCTCACCTTCACCAAGCTAGGGGCCTCACCTTCACCAGGCTAGGGGCCCTCACCTTCACCAGGCTAGGGCCTCACCTTCATCAGGGTAGGGGTCTCATCTTTACCAGGCTAGGGCCTCACCTTCATCAGGGTAGGGGTCTCATCTTTACCAGGCTAGGGCCTCACCTTCATCAGGGTAGGGGTATCACCTTCACTAGGCTATGGCCTCACCTTCACTAGGTTATGGCCTCACCTTCACTAGGTTATGGCCTTACCTTCACCAGGCTAGGGTGTCTCACCTTCATCAGACGAGGGCCTCATTTTCACCAGACTAGGCCCTCACCGTCATCAGGCTAGGGGCTTCACCTTCACCAGGCTAGGGCCTTACTTTTATCATGCTACAGCCTCACCTTTACCAGGCTAGGGCCTCATCTTCACCAGGCAAGGGGCCTCACCTTCATTAGGCTAGGGCCTTATCTTCACCAGGCTAGGGCATCATTTTCAACTGACCAGCACCTTATCTTCACCAGGCTAAGGCCTCACCTTCAGTAAGCCAGGGCCTCACCTTCAACAGGCGAACACCTCACCTTGAACAAGCCAGCGACTCACCTTCACCAGGGCAAAACCTCATCTTCACCAGGCCAACACCTCACCTTTGCCAGGCCAACATCTCACCTTCACCAGGCCAATACCTCACCTTCACCGGGCCAACACTTCACCTTCACCGGGCCAACACCTCACCTTCACCGGGCTAACACCTCACCTTCACCAGACCAACACCTCATCCAGCTAACACTTTACATTCACCTCGCCAACACCTTACCTTCAATAGGTAATCACCTTCACAAGACCTTAGATTTCACCCTCACTAGGCCTACATCTCATCTTCACCTGGCTAACACGGCATCTTGATCTGAGAACACCTCATGTTCCACAGTCCAACATTTCATCTCCATATAGCCAAAACCACACTTTCACTAAGCCAATATCACACTTTCCCTTGCCAAAACGGCGCTAATGCAATTAAGCCAACATGTCACATTCACCTGACCAATATCACCATCACGTGGCCAACATGTCATCTTCACCTGGCGAACACCTCACCTTCAAACGTCCAATACCTTCCTTTCACCTCACCAGCACCACACTTTCTCCACGCCAACACTTCACTTTCACCCGGCTAGCACATCACTTTCAGCTCTAAGCTAACACCGCAGCTTCATTTGATCGACACCAAGTCAGCATCAGGCTACCACATCACCCAACCAACACCTCACCTTCACACACAAATCAGCACATTACAACTATCTATAACATCCTACACAGTTACAACCACGCCCCTCATCCCTGACAACCTTGTCACAACCTCGAGTCTAACGGCCTCATCCCTGACAACCTCGCCTCTAGCAACCTCACCCCTGACATTTTCGCCCCTAACAACCTCGCTTATAGCACCCTCACCCCTGACATTCTCCCTCCACCCAACAACCTCGCCCTAAACGATCTCGACCCCTAACGACCACGCCCCCGACTTTTCCGACCGCCTCGCTCCACCAAACGGGGCCACGCGGACGCCCTGGCAACACACATCCCCCCATACGAAGTTACTTAATGATACACCTCGTGTGGCGGCGTGTCGACCAGGAGGAGGAACCCGCTGCTGGCGACCAAGCCAACGAGACAAAATACCATCAACCAGCCAACCTTGAGGGAACAACTTCTGGTTGCCCCAGGATGGTTGGGGGGAGGAGGGGAGGAGGTGGGGGGGTTCCTCTGGTGTAGGGGGGGTGTGTGGGGGTGTACCCCCAACACACCCCGTTCCCGTTACCTCCCGTTCTAGCAACAGGCCAGTGGCGTAGTGCCTCCAGACCAACCTCTGCGTAGAATTTGGGACAACCTTTTTATATATATATATATTTCGAGACATTTTTCGTGTTTTCTTTTTCTTTACGTGTGTTGGGTCAGGCCTGGCTGTGGAGCAATACCTGCACGGCGCCACATTCACTATGATTCGGGAGTTTTTGCCCATGGATGTCGGCACGTCGTCAGGAGCAACCAGAATTCGTTCGTTCTATTTCGACTTCACAACCGAAGTGGGGAGGGTGGGAGGAAAGACATGAAGGGAGTGAGGAAGGGAGTGAGTTAGTTACCCACTCCCTGTTAATAACGGCTCCTCACGGACAATTAGCGATCAACCTCTCTGTCTAGTCGGCAATGGTTCTAAGTCCATCCGGAAGTGTGCACAATCAAAAGACGCGCAGAAGCGAAGGCGTCTCGATGTGTGCGTGTGAGCGTGTGTGTGTGTGTGTGTGTGTGTGTGTGTGTGTGTGTGTGTGTGAGGCGAGGAGGTCACTACGGTTAATCTCTTCCTCCGGTTTCTCTAAGCGTCGCTTCGAATCCTCTCAGAATAACAAAAGGGGCTATCGGAAGTTAGCTTCAGCTGACGAACTGTTCTTTAACCTTGCGTGCGTGCATGCATGAGTGGTGTGTGTGTGTGTGTGTGTGTGTGTGTGTGTGTGTGTGTAATTAATCACTTGTAATTACCTATTTGTACGGTACGGGGAGGAAGTTTTACACTCGTGTGCGCATGTGTGCATAATTATGTTATTTGCACCGTACGGGGAGGGAGTTTTAACACTCTTGGGGCCACATCTCTTGTCTGTGTGTACTTACATACTTACTTGTAGGTACCTATGTGCACTGGACGGTGAGGGACGTCGTCCCTCATGTGTGAGGGACAGAACACTTACATAAGATCCATAAAATCTTCGTCCCATCTTACAGACCAGCAGAGGTCCACCTGTCATTGCGTACCACGTCCAACATGGCCAGCCACATATGATGACGTGGGGCACAAGGTGCTCGTTATGTAAACAAAGAGCCACACAGTCCTGGGAGTGTAACAAGTGTATCACACATGTGGCCAGGCAGGTGTTACAACAGGTGCGGTGCGATAGCAAACATCATTCTTGAGGCGAGAGGAATACACTACAGGTACTGGAGTGGCCCACCATGTCCAGCACTACACACTATTGTAGATGTCATCCATGTATATTTTATACAGACACCCACAAATGGAGCCCCATGAGTGCAAAAATCCCTCCCATTATAGTACGCAATTACACACAAGGCAACCAGACGAAATGAGTAAATCAAGGAAATCAGACGCAGAGACTTGTTAACAAAAGATAAGCGGAAAGATCAGTGTGGTGGAAGAATGGAATACGATAACTGAGGGCGTGGTTAATGCACGCAGCATACATGAACTTTAGAAGTCGTATTACGAGAATGTTCACGAGACTGGAGGGGCACAAGCGTAAAACTCCCTCCCCGATCAGAACGGATAGATAACAAGTGTTTATACATAAAAACATACGCTCATAACGCCACGAAAGCTGTCGCTTAAGTACGCCACAACGCACAGCCCTGCGTCTGACCTCTGCGTATCGTTAAAATGCTGGCGAAAACTCACATAAAAAAAAAAGAAGCGAACCCTGTGAGGCCCCCTTGAATCTAACAATGATCTTTCCTGAGGCTATCCATGAACACAAACAGTTATAAGAAAGAAAACCTCTCGTCTAGAATCACTCCAGCGGGACGGGTGTGTTACATCATCCACCTCCTCTCCGTCTGGAGTCCATAATCTATCCAGTTACCCGCCATCCTCCCGCTATATTAGCATACCCAAGGCTGAAGCTAATCTTCCGATACACAACAGTATAGTCGCCATACAGGCCCGGCACCGCCATCATAAACGTAAAGCGTAGATGAAAATCAGTTGGACGTGATATGAAACTATTTTTTTCAGCCATTTTGGAAGAGTGTTAAGGTCCCACTCCGCCTTCCTTGTTATCTACGTTGTTTCTTGTAATTCGTTGATGGAGCCGAGTTGCAGAACCTGTCTGGCTCTAGGTGTACAACCCACTCGGGCTGGAGGACGCGGGGCTGCTCTACTGCTTCCCTCCCTCATACCGGAGAAGTGCGTCCTCTCCCTGCTCAGCGTCCATAGGCCACTGTATGACTCTCCACCTGAGCAAGAAGGTCTTTTACAATACGCCACGACCAAGAGGTCCAAGAGGTCCTCACTGAAAACGACCTCCGCATAAAATGCCTCAAATAACCCCGTCCACCTCGTTTTCTTTCGTCCGTGCCTCCCATCGACGTAGACAGAGAAAAAATTAAAGGTCGAATCATCAGAAAAAAAAATGCGTACGCATCAACTCTGGTGACGTCACAAAGGCTAAGGAGGTATGTACATAAGAGGAAGGTACAGGTGGCTAGCCAGGGTACCACTTGAGGTACAGCCGGCTACCCGAGGTACACAACCGTCCACCCAGAGTACCACAACCTGCACAACCGGACCGCCAGAGTACCACAACCAGCACAACCGTCCACCCACAACCTGCACAACCGGCCAGCTAAAGAACAACAACTTGCACAACCGGCCAGACAGAGTACTACAACCTGCACAACCATCTTTTTATAACCTTGTATAACCTCTGTTCTGGATGGCATAGGTTAAGAAACATCCTCTGAACACTCTGGTCCCACTACCCATATAGCAACCACTGAGGGTCGAAGCCTCCAGTTATGTAACCAGGTGTGATCAAAATCGGACGTGAGGTAGCAAGGAGAGCGACCGGCATAGTGACAGATATGCATCTCCACACACATACACAGGAGTACGGATGAGTGATGGGGCTCAACATGCAGAGTTAAGATGGGATGAAAACGCGAAGAAAGACACGGTGTTTACTAACGGTAAAGATGGCAACTCTTAGAATCCGGGACGTCTGCACAAGCAACTGAGCTACTGAAGCCTCTCCACCTTCAGGATGTGAAGGTGGATCCGTGAATTATCCCACCGTTACATTAATCCTCAAAATGATCTACCGAAGCCAGGGTATCCGAAACTAAAGATATACGAACGTACATAAATACATAATCAAATACATGCATACATATATTCACATTCATATACATCGTATCAATACGTGTATAAATCATTCATACTTAACTTCGACCCCTGAATTCACCCCTGGATCATGAACAGATTCAGAAATCTCATTCGTCGTTTCAAGAAAATATAAAAACATTGAAAATAGTAGTGACAAGACCCTATAGCTCGGGAAACGAGTTTAAACAGCCAGACAGTATAGATCCGTGACTGCAATATCTACCCTGGAGAAACTCTGACGCCTCGTGACTAGCACTGGCAGAGAGGGAGATTCGAACCGCAAAGATGTACGGCCAAAGGACAGAATAACAGGACATAACGGTATTGCCCGCGGAGCCTGTATCTCGGGGACACCACGACGAAGAAACATGTGTGGCCAGCCAGAGGTTGGCGGGTGACCAGTGAAGGTAAGGTGAGGCAGGCGGGTCCGTTGGACGTCCTTGGATCACACACAATCCACTCGGCGGCTCCCATCACTACAACGTGACTTTTATCTATAACTGGACTTCACAGCTCCCCGAGGGAAAAAATGAATTTATCGTACAACTGATAATTTCAGTCGTAGTTATTCCTGAAGGACGTTCATCTGCCAGATCCTAAAGTGTCAGCAGAAATAGACTTTAACGCGATTAGGTTAGTAATTTAATGCGTGAGCGAATCTAAAAGGGTTGGCATAATACCTCCTCTTCCTCTATCTCCCTCATATCTGCTGAGCCTAATGTTTCCCGCTTTTTACCCATGCAGTGAACCTACATAAAACATAAGCAAAGGGAGGAAGAGGAGAGCCGGGAAGAGTAAAAGAGCGGTAGTGTCGAGAAGAGATCAGCTAGTGTCAGTCAGCCCAGTGTGGCTGTGGCGGGGCAAGCCGTTCACCTTGGGGGACTCCACTCGCTGGCCCAACCGACTCCCTCCCCCTAAGACTGGCCAGCCTGCTGCCACCCGACACCCCTACTGGCATACATGAATCTCAACCCCGACCAAGTAAGGCACATGACACTGCCCACCTCAATTTGTGCATAAATGTTACGTATGAGGCAGTGTGCGGATGAATATAATACGATGAAGTGCAGGGACACATCTTACGATAAAGAGAGCATGAGTACACATCGATAGATAGTGTGTGAGTATACATCTTACGACTGACAATGTGTGCATACACATCTTATGATACAGAGAGTGCATGGGGACATATCTCACGATAGATAATGTGTGGGTAAACATCTCACGGTGTGTGGGTACATGTCAGACAGAGGGTGAGCACGGACATACACTTGATGGTATCCGATCCAGTGTCTTTGAAAGACTTACCGGAAGTCAGCTTGCAGGACGTTATCCTAGTGACCCTGAAACAGACCTGTGACCCTGACCTGACTCCCAACCCAACCATCCACGACCCTGACCTGAACCCATGTCCCGTAACGTTGGAAGTTCTAAGCTATCGATGTGACAGGGATGCCTAAGGGACACAAGACGACAGTTTAGCATCAAGTTCTCCCTCCTTCTGTTGATTCGTAGAATCCAGCCGAACCTCAAATCCCATCAATGTCTACAACCTTCTAACCACACCGTCTACATGAGATCCCTTAATGTCTACATCACTTGTCTAACACACATCGACTACATATTCTATATCGCTGAAGACATTAAATACATAAGAGAACCATTTTGTCATAACCTCACGTTGACTCTTGATAATGCGAGTCTGCCAAGCCCGAGAGCGACAACGTAGTGGAGATAGGTTTCTCCACGGCTATCAAGGTACAGTTCTGCACATGTCAGTTTGGCTACGGTGTAGGCTTCTCCAAGGGTCTAAGCTAAGCTAACAGTGTAGAGTTCACCATGAGTCAGGGCTGGGATAACAATGTAGATTTCACCAAGGGTCTAAGCTAGGCTGACAGTGCAGGCTTCACCATGGGTCCAGGCTACGCTTCTCCAAGAGTCTAGACTAGGCTAGGCTAGGCTAAGGACGTAGGCTTCTCAGTGGGTCCAGACTACGCCTCTCCAAGAGTCTGGGATAGGCTAGGCTAACGGCGTAGGCTTCTCCATGGGTCCAGGCTACGCCTCTCCAAGGGTCTAGCTAGGCTAGGGTAACAACGTAGGCTTCTCCATGGGTCTAGGCTAGGCTAACGGTAAAGCCTTCTCCGTGGATCTAGGCTACTCTACAGATGCAGGAAGCCGTATCCCAATACAGGTGCACCGTACGCACCAGTTTTTCTCGCTGCAGCTGCTGCTGTCACCACAGCACTTGCTTCCTCGTCCAGGGAAAAGACTTCTCCAAGCATTGAGTAACCTTCTAAAACTGGAATCAAACTGTAACTAACGCTACCAAAACTGGAAATGTGTCTGGCTTCGTAGCAAGTCACACAAAAAAGGAAAAACTGTGCCACTACTATAAGGTTAAGCTCATATTTCTCTTCGCAAAGGAAAAAAAATAATTGAACCCCTTTGAGCAACTAAACACGTAAATGGCACAAAAAATTATCCTTGTATAGCCATGAGTTGTGCTCTGAACTAGACTCTTCTGAAGGTCATTTAGCTAATGTCAAAATATATCACAAGCACACACACACACACACACACACACACACACACACACACACACACACCATTTGCCCATTTTCTTTGTATTGGGAAACTTCAATAACCTGATGGGGTTATCCATAAAGGCAGACTCAAATTCTATTTGCCTCTATTTGCCTTTCAGATGGCGAAAGAACGGATCATTGAGATTGGCACGGGCATACATGAACAAACAAACATTCATTACATGCTCCTGTCAGAAATAACGTGAATGCAAGATAATGCTATTGGTAGATCACGAGGCTGGTGGCACTGTTGGCCAATCTGCTTCCTGAGTACTGAAGACACAGGCGACGGCCATGGAGGAGGTGAGTGCATACGGGAAACTGGATCCCTCCGTTGCCTCACACCTGTAAAAGTCACTTGGCCTAGACCAAATGATGCCTGTCCTTAACCTCTTGAACATGACGGTACAATTCCTCAGCACGACGGTACGCTACTTGAACACAACGGTACAGCCTCTGCACCACAAGGAACCAGCCGGGAACATTTCCAATCTCCCTGATTAGAACTAATGAAGGACATGTTGCTTCATCATCCGTTAAATACCTTGCTGTCACCATATCTCACACATATACACGTGTCCACACACACACACACCACACGGTCGCTTAATTACAAGACCATCGATAAATACTTTTTCCATTAAGGTGTCAGTCTGTCGTTCATAATCAGGGGAAGGAGGGAGGGAGGGAGGGGAAGGGGATGGCATGGGTATTATCTAATCGACAGCGGTGCCAGCAACCGCCATAGTGAACGCCAGCCTCACTGGCGTGCTGCACCTGTTGGCATTCACCTACTCCCTAATTGGCGTTCACCCACACCTGACTGACTGGCGTTCACTACAGCAGCAAGGGAGCGTGTGTGTGTGTGTGTGTGTGTGCGTGTGTGTGTGTGTGTGTGTGTGTGTGGCCTGCCAAGAGAAGTATTGATCTCAGACTGTGTATAATAATAACTCATCAAGGCCAGCGTGGAGATGGACCCTAGACTCGTGAAAATAGCATTACTTCTTTATATTCTCTCTCTTCGTCTTCTTCATATTATCATTATTAATATCATCATTATTATCATTATTATTACTATTAGCATCATTATCATCATTATCATTATTTCATTATCAATATTATTATCATTATATTATCATTATTATATTACTATTATTATTATTATTATTATTATTATTATTATTATTATTATTATCATTATTATTAATATTATCATTATCATTAAACAGCTTCATCATATAATTTTTTTTTGTTAGTGAGATGACACAGGCAACTGAACGCCCTCACCAAAGCCACATCATATATATATATATATATATATATATATATATATATATATATATATATATATATATATATATATATATTATCCCTGGGGATAGGGGAGAAAGAATACTTCCCACGTATTCCCTGCGTGTCGTAGAAGGCGACTAAAAGGGGAGGGAGCGGGGGGCTGGAAATCCTCCCCTCTCGTTTTTTTTTTAATTTTCCAAAAGAAGGAACAGAGAATTGGGCCAGGTGAGGGTATTCCCTCAAGGCCCAGTCCTCTGTTCTCAACGCTACCTCGCTAATGCGGGAAATGGCGAATAGTTTGAAAGAAAGAAAGAAAGATATATATATATACATCTTTGTTATTATTACTGAAGTGTGCGAAGGAACTGGGAAGCAGTGAGAACAAGAAGGGCGTTTGTGGCAGTGGGAAGGATGCCACTGAGAATATCTTGTGCTTGAATCAAGAAGAATTTATGCGACAGAGGGTGTCAGCAAAGACATCCAGATGACGTAGGGTGTCAGCAAAGACATCCAGATGACGTAGGGTGTCAGCACTAACAACCTCTGCTGACAGAAGGTGTCAGCACTGAGAGCCTCTGCTGACGAAGCTGAGCATCAGCTCCACGCTTCCCTCGGAGAGTTACATAAATTGCATGCAAAAAGCACGAGGGATCCGCCCTTAATGCTGGCCTCTATTGGGGAGTGTTCATCAGAGCGAACCAAGGGTAATGGGTGTGTGTGACCTGGGTAAGAGAATGGGTGTGTGACCTGGTTGACGTAACGGGTGTGTGACCTGCTTGAAGTAATGGGTGTGACCTGGGTAAGGTAATGTGTGTGTGACCTGGTGAAGGTAATGGGTGTGTGTGACCTGGGCAAGGTATAGGCTGCGTGACCTGAATACGGTAATAAGTGTGACAGGGTAAGGTAATGGGTGTGTGACCTGGATAATGTAATAGGTGTGACCTGGGTAACGTAATGGGTGTGTGACCTGGTGAAGGTAATGGGTATGTGTGACCTTTGTAAGGTAATGGGTATGTGACCTGGGTAAGGTAATGGGTGTATGACCTGGTTCAGGCAATGGGTGCGTGACCTGGGTGAGGTAATGGGTGTGTGACCTGGGTAAGGTAATGGGTGTGTGACCTGGGTAAGGTAAAGGGTGTGTGACCTGCGTAAGGTACTAGGTGTGTATGACCTTGGTAGGGTAATGGCTGTGTGACCTAGGTGAGCGCAGTAGGTGTGTGACCTGGGCAAGGTATGGGTTGTGACCTGAGTAAGTCACCAAGGGCGTGACCTGGGCAAGGTATTGGCTGTGTGACCTAGGTGAGTGTTCTAGGTGCGTGGCCTGGGTAAGTATACTGTGTGACCTGGGTAAGTCATTAAGTGGGCATGGTACTGGGTATGCGCGCAGTAAGCGCAAATATCTGTTGATCCCAGCAAAGGAAAGCAATGGGAGAGATGTGGCACCACATTGGAAAGCTGTGTGTGTGTGTGTGTGTGTGTGTGTGTGTGTGTGTGTATGACAGTAATGGTGTGGTGTGGAGCGGTAGGTACTGTGCGTACGTGAAAGTAGCAGGGACTGCCCACGCCAACACACGCCAATCAGAGCTTTTGCCCTGTCCATCACTTCCTCAGAGACAACCAACTCCAACACACCCTCACTCCTCAACATTCACCTGACATTCGACCCGTATTTAAGAAAGATTCCATCGTGTGGAGTGATAAAGCGAGATAAGAGTACGTTCCAGTACCTTATCGCTTGCGTACGTAATTACCTCACAAACTGGTTTTAATAAACACGGGAGTCGTGGCCCTTACATAAACCTGATCGACTTTTATTACAACGAGTCGAGGTTCGAGCACCGCCATCGACCCCTCATCTACGTCTGTCAGTGTCTTATCAAACTCCGTCTTTCAGGAGAACTCGTTTGGACACACGCTGCATCATGCCCGCCCCAAGGCTCAGGGTGAGCAAGGAAAAAGAAAAAAATAGACGCGCTGAAATTCCACACCCTTGTCAGTATGGCCTACAATCAAATCATGCGGAGGACAAAGGGAGGAGTTGAAGGACCTTCTGAAGTCCCTGAGACTCCTCAAGAAAAAAAAAAGAAGTTCAGGAATAAACGGAAATAACTAAAATTCCTGACCATCAGCAGCAGAAGGTACACAGACCATGGGACTCACGAGCTATGGGTCAGGCACACAGAAAGTGGAATTAAACAGTAAGTTATGTTCGCAAGATACGGGATAGGTACACAGAAAAGGGAGAAAATTCTCAGAATTTATTTCCTTTTTAAGGACAGACTTCGATAAGGCAGGTGTCGACTGTGTGTGTGTGTGTGTGTGTGTGTGTGTGTGTGTGTGTGTGTGTGTGCGTGGTGCGCCACAAGGTCAGCTGGGACGGACGAACCAGTGGCTCCTGACCTCTTGTCCTTAAGGCGTCCGACTCACGGCCTTTAACCCTCTTGAGAAAGACGGTACGTCTCCCTCGAGCACGACAGGACGACCACTGAACACGACGGTACGTCTTCGTAACACGACGGTACGACCCCTACACACGAGGGTCCGTCCCTTAAGCACGGCAGCACGACTTGAGTATGATTGGTCGAGGCCCTTCAGAATCACATCAAAGACCAGAGCTACCATTACGCAGGAGTCGTACTCACTTGCCGTGTTAAAGGGTCGTATCGTCGTACTCACGAGCCATGTTAAACGGTCGTACTGTCATGCTCAAGGGTCGTACTGTCGTACTCAGGGAGTCAACATCATCACCTTCCCAGAGATTGATTCATCAAATCATCTCTCCACATTCGGAACTCATCATTACCAGTGTCCCCTCATATTCTCTCATTGACAGTGCATTCCTTTTCGTCCTCATTAACAGCCTCTCCCGCCAAACAACCAAATCACAAAAGATAAACAAATAATTACGAAAATTATAACTAAATGACCTCATAACTAATCACCCCTCATGGTATTCAAAAGATTATCTGCTTAGATGGAAATTACATCTTATGATATTTAAAAGATTACATAACTTACCCCTTAAAAATAATTACCCTTCATGGTATTCAAAAGATTATCTAATTAGCCAAAAATTTCCCCTTATAAATGATTAACCTTAACCAGAAAGTGGCTATAAAACATGGAACTCAAAATATAATCTAATTAGCTAGAAATTACAACCCCTTCCCCACTGGGCTATTATTATCATTACTATTATCATTATTACTATTATAAATATATATATATATATATATATATATATATATATATATATATATATATATATATATATATATATATATATATATATCCCAGTAGGGAAGGGGCTGCTAAAAACTATCAAACTATCCTCTATGTGCAATCTAATCAATTAAGAATCTTAAGTCAACAGTGACGCCTCGCGAGAGGCGTAAATTAATGCAACGTGTCAGTAAAATGAATGATTCAGTGTTGATTAAAGAGCTTTATCATTATGTTGAGAAACACAGATAACTTATCTGGATACGACGTGCGCAAAGGTCGCCCAGATCGGTAAAAATAAACATACGAGAACATACACACACACACACACACCTACACAGAGGAAGAGACGTGGCTTTGATGTGCTGTTGGATGCGACGTAGTCCTGTTGCGGTGTGACGCATGTGCTATGGTGTGACGTACCGCAAGCAACGTGACGTAGAGCTCACAGCGACGTAATGCTGGTAGCGTGTGAGAGCTCAGAGACGCGAGGAGGAAGCAAAAAACAAGGGGGCTACAGGAAGGACAAGGACCTGATCTTCGTTTTCTACAGGAAGTCCTTAATCGAACAGGATCAATTCGAAGCTTTCCTCTTAACACTCTCCCTTAGACTGGATCTAAATAACTATAACTTGTTCATAAAAAGACATCGCCAACGATAAAGATAACCGGATCATAGATATTATTCCCATCTTGCGCGTTACTCTTGTCCATACTGGGGTAAAAAAAATTGGGGTGCCTCTCTTCGATCAGCGGAGGGAGGACTAAACGCCTTGCGGGAAAGCATTTCTGCTGGCGCCTCGCTACACTGGCCAACAGACTCGTACAACAGACTGGCTATGGCAACCAGCAGAAGTTTCACCAGCAACGCCAACACAGCAGCCGGCATGCCTCACTCATCACCCGCTATCACAGTGAAAGTTTGAAGTCTAGACAAGACTGTGTGGAGCGGGAGATCGGGGGTAATATGTGTGTGTTTATTCAATAAGGGATAGCTGTTTAGGCGTGAGGTCCTATCATTTAGGTTACACATACACCCTCATTTATAGATAGAAAATAGTTAGACAGTATAGAGATATCCGAGTCATCCACCAGCCTCAAGGGGAAGCAAAAACAGCTAGGCTATCTGTTAGCCAGCTGCAATGTCCGGATCTCGAGCCTAAGCCTGTGTGATTCGTGCGTCGTGCACACAGGACTGCATAAGCAATTACCAAACCCACTTTTACTGTATGGTGAGGGAGTTCTACACTCGTGGGGCTCTCGCCCCCCAGTTTCTTGAACCCTTCTCTATAACACAACTTTTAAACTTGCGTATTTGCTGTTAGCATTCAAAAACGCTTTGCTACTCTGACAGTTTCAAAGTACTTCATTAATTTCTTTACAAGTTTCTAGCTTAATTTCTACATGTTCTATCATTTGCATCTTTCGAAGAACTGTTCGCTGTTGGCCATCAACTATGATTTAAAAACTTGAAGGCTGTGGTCAATTCACCGCTTCCTCTTCTCTCTTCCATGATGGACAAACTTACAGCCTCTAACACCTCACTGATAACTCAGCTCTCTTAAGTCTGGTACCATCTCTGTTACTTGCAATTCTTTAAGTGTGGTAAACCAAACATGAGAAGCATGTTCTACGTTTGGCCGAACAGACGTAATGAAAAGCCAGCTGAATATTTTCTTACCCACGAACTTGAACACAAATCTAATATCTGCCAGAGGAGAGTTTGTCTCCTTTACACCACCTCTCAACTCAAGCTATTGCAACAGGTTTAGTCCAATGACAGCTCCACAAAGACTATCCTTCACACGGAACTCCGTGGTGTAGCGGTTAGTTTACTAACAGTCATGCATGCACGGGTCGCCTGGTATCAAACCCGCATAGGTTCGAATCATGGTCGCAGCAGCCAATCCACAATCCACCCAGCTGTTCATCCCCCTAAGAGTTGGCCGATAAAATGTATACCTGCCACAGGCTAGGATGTACATGTGTGCATAGGAGTAACGTGTGCCATTCTTATCACTTTGCATTTACTAAGGTTAAATTCATCAGTTGCGTGTACGTATATGCATATGTTCACCAAACTTAATATTTCCATATCTGTGCATCAGGAAAGGGGTTCTTCGTCCCTTAATCTCTCCTTTTTTATAACTTTTTCTTTCTAAATCTTTTATCAATCTCCACACTGACTCCTCCCTGATCTTTTTCCAGTTACCAGTTTCTCTCGTAGTCTTCAGGTCCTTCATAATATCTTTCCTTGTGTTTGTGTGTCTTACATTCGGATCATGTCCTCCTCTTTCTTCTCGGTTAAATGACCCTCACATATCATGTAATTTGTTCCCTACAATGTGATCCGTGTCACAAAACTGGCCTCGTTCTACTGCGGTTCACATCTCTGTCACCTTTCCATAGGGTCGAGTTATATGTCACTGACCCCAGGCTTGCCATTAAACTAAACCTCTTTGGAAATGGTCTTAACTATGAGTATACATTATGTCTCTCATATACACAGACGTACATAGAGTAGGACCAGCAACCTATCGTAATACTGGTCCTTGCTGAATACTGCTGGTAGCTGTAATAAGGTCTGGAAAGGTACCTCCAACACGTTCCATGTCGTTTAGGTGATATTGGAGTCCTCTATCCATGTCTGCTGGAGATATATATATATATATATATATATATATATATATATCCCTGGGGATAGGGAAGAAAGAATACTTCCTACGTATTCCCTGCGTGTCGTAGAAGGCGACTAAAAGGGAAGAGAGCGGGGGGCTGGAAATCCTCCCCTTTCGTTTTCAATTTTCCAAAAGAAGGAACAGAGAAGGGGGCCAAGTGAGGATATTCCCTCAAAGGCTCAGTCCTCTGTTCTTCACGCTACCTCGCTAACGCGGGAAATGGCGAATAGTAGTATGAATATTATATATATATATATATATATATATATATATATATATATATATATATATATATATATATATATATATATATCAGGTCTTCTGTCTGAGTACGAGTCCTGGTGTTACCCAATACCTTTTTCCCAGAGGCTTCTGCAGCCCAAGGCTATGCCACTTACAGCAGCAGGGAAAGGTGACTTTTCACTTACAGTTCGACACCTCATATGCAGGCGAAGTCCGTTTAGACTATATATATATATATATATATATATATATATATATATATATATATATATATATATATATATAAAACAAAGAAATGCTCCTCATACTTGGCAACACCTTGATATTGCATGATCCTACAACAACGTACAAACAGTAGCTGGAATGGTCTTTGCTTTCCACGCCATAACTTACACAATATTCTTCCTTCTTCCCTCCCGACCCTCTGCAATACATACACCAGCAGGAGTCCTCGAGGAAAGTCGTCACTGCGGGTCATGTACGTCTGTGTGGTGTTGTAAGATCGCCACACACACACACACACACACACACACACACACACATGTAGGGAGAAAGTCACTCCAGCCCAGCATCGCCCGAGCCAATCCATTCTCAACCTCGTCAACTCTGCCTCTGTCAATGCACAGTTGCGACGTGATGGCATTCGGCTCGAAGACCTTGCCGACGCAAAAGTCCGAGGATCATTTCCTTTATTTTTTCCCTTCTCTCTCTCAACTTTAGCATCTGACCTTTACCTGTCGCGAGAACTTAAAACAATAGACCCTTACATGGGGACAGCTTTGTTCGGCACCTCTAAAAGTCGAATTATCACCCAAGTGAAGGAAGGGGCTGGAGAGAGAGAGAGAGAGAGAGAGAGAGAGAGAGAGAGAGAGAGAGAGAGAGAGAGAGAGAGAGAGAGAGAGAGAGAGAGAGAGAGAGAGAGAGAGAGAACCACGATGATTTGGTCTCATAAACACTGAGACCAGATGCGAGACCCAACTCCTGTAACATGCGGTTTCTATACCTCAATCTCTTTGTCCCGCCACCACACAAGGCCTCCTGGTAACTGTGGTCAGAGATTGCCCACGTGACCAACACATGCACTCCACCACCTTCCCCGTCCGCCAATGGCCTTATATAGAAACATGTCCCTTAGGGGCCAGAGGACAGTGCAGGGCTGGAGGTGAGGGCACGGGAGGCCATGAGCCCTTGCCGGTGTGAGGGGTGATGCCAGCGACCCTCGGCCAGTCACCTCCAAGGCAGGCTATGTCCCACCAGGCTGGTGGAAACTGCAGATCTCAAGCTCGTACAGTTCTACTGTGTGTTTCATGACTGGACGACTACAGGAACGAGTGGACGACTACAGGAACGAGTGGACGACTACAGGAATGAGTGGACGACTACAGGAATGAGTGGACGACTACAGGAATGAGTGGACGACTAAAGGGATGAGTGGACGACTTCAGGTAACGTCATAAGAGTGGACGACTACAAGTAAAGTATCATTACCGTGCCCTCACCTCACTACCATCCCACTCTACTGCGCCACCACACTACCACCCCACTATACTGCTCCACCACACTACCACCCGACTATACTGCTCCACCTCACTACCACCCTACTGTCCTGCCCCCCAACACCCCCACACACCCTTCTCACAACCTGTCCTAACCTCTGCAACTGAAGCCCAACCTTCTTCACCCACCCCACCATCAACCTTGCACCACACCACCAGCCCCGACGCTATCACCACTCCATAAACAATTACCTCCCCCATCCTCACCACACACCCTCCACACCACTGTCATCGCCTCCCCCCCCCCCTCCCCCCACCGTCTACGGTAACCCCTCCATTAATCTTCACACGCCAGAGAGAGACTGTCTGTGGCTGACCAACACGCGGGTACCAACAGTGCAACACGGCCTGTATAGCAATGACGTCATTACAGGACAAATTCTTTGAGGAACGGGACCCCACGATGCGTACAACTCCCCCCCCCCCCCCCCACCCGTCCCTCGTGCACCCAACGTAATTACAATGACGTACACACACACATATGACGTCATCGGTAAATGTACAACCCCACTTACAGATAAGGTGCAAGAGACACAGTGTGACGCAAAGATCTGGTTACTTTTTGTTCGTTCTAATGTCTTGTATGGGTCGAGGTCTAATAGCCTTCCCTGCTGGGAGCCATTTAAACTGTAAAACGTAGACGTACACGTGACACTACTACATACAATCCTGCCTCTACTACACATGACATTACGAGCGAGGGTAAATTCCCTCACAGACCATCGGGTCTCACCTCTCATCATCTCTTCTTCCCGTGTATTCCTGTCATCGTAGACAGCCAGAGTATGATGGGGTTTGCACTGGCTTCTCTGACTACACCCAGGGCCCAGTAGGAGGGCCCAGTTTGGGAACAGGGACCCACGCGTGTGGGAGACCCGGGTCCTGTGTGTATTTGTGTGTGTGTGTGTGTGTGTGTGTGTGTGTGTGTGTGTGTGTGTGTGTGTGTGTGTGTGTGTGTTAGCGGGGGATAAAGTAAATGTTTTTCCACAAATATGATAACAATAAAGCCTAAATGTACGTGAAAAAACTAATGAAGAGTTATTCCAATGATTCACGTCAGATATGGTATCAATACAATCATTACAAACATGTCTCATTGTAGTTAACGAAAAAGATAAGGTTTTACACTTACATCTCGAGAACAGAATTTTATACAAAATCAGGACATGGGAGTCTTGTGGGTAATAATCAACTGGAATTCTCAAAAGCATCCAAATATATGCTGGCTGAATATTCTACTTAGGAGGGAGACTCTCCAGTGCTTCCTCTTGGTCTGTTTTCTTTGATTATCGATGCACTTAATCTGGTTTTCTTTGATTTAGAATTACCTTTGATTTAGAATTACGAGTGACAAAAATATTACAAACAGAACGCGACACAGACTCATTTAGTGAAATTCCTAAGAAGTAGAGTAACACACAAAAAAAAGGTTTTGTTTTTTCATAATGCTCTCTTATTCAATTTGACTGAAGAAACCACTAATGTTTTTTGTAATTCGAGTTTTAAATATTCACTATTCCTTGGCTGGCGGCCATTTTGCCTCAAGGAAAAGACGTCGTGAATTGAAGTGTCCTGACTTTTGCTCTGTAGGCCCCGATGGCAGTGCCAAAATCAAGTAAAATTCGAACGGCAATCAAAGATTTACAATAAGGTAAAACTGACTGAAATAACAAAAACAAAAAAAAAATCTTAGGGACTGAATAAGGTGGGGAGGAGAGGTAGGTATCCCAGGAAGGGGCTCCATAATATGTCTCTCCCGGGGCCCTAGTTACACCTGCCACAGTTACCAGCGGTGCCTTCGAGAAGAGGACCCACCTTCTACAACAGTTACCCCTGGATATTACTATGCCGTGGAGCCAATGTGTTACCATCGAGAGCAAGAGGAAATTCCAGTTCATACCAGCGTCCCAGCGGATCACCTGTGTAAAGGTCTCTATGACCCGCCACACCTGATTACACACTCTCCTATGACGACGAAAACACGTGGAAAAAACCGAAATACTTCGGACGCAAAGCAAAGAAAACGGAATTACTTCGGATGTATAGAAAAGAAAAATGAAATGTTTCGGACAGCTGAAATCCTTTGGAAACGAAGAAAATCGAAAAAAATTGGGGTAACTTCTTCAAAAAAGCAGCAAATAACAAAAAAGGCAATAAGTTTTCCCTTGGACAATGTTATTACGGGTTTCTGGCATCAGTAAATGACTTCCACAAACATGCGTCATTCTATAACCTAACAACGACGCAATGGTTCGATCAATTTAAGCAAACATTATTAAGTTGTATATATCCCTACCACTCGCTCGTGTTGTACTGAGGCAATGTTATGTCCCCACTTTCAAAAGCTTGGGTTACTGTAACAGCAATTACTTCCTGGACAATCGCATGTTTATCAACTGATTGTTACGTTTCTCCCTTGTGTCTCCCCTGATGATGTGATTATTACACGAAAGTACACTTAGGAACTTATCGTGTTTCATTTTCCCCGTGAACTCTAATATATATATAATATATATATATATATATATATATATATATATATATATATATATATATATATATACTCATAAACACACAAATTAGAACACAGGAGACAATGTGTCTGTTAACAAGTATTTGAATTAGCTTTCACGTACATGGATAAGGAAATATTCAGCAAACTTTCCATACCTCACATAAGGCCGTAGCTACAAATATACTTCTCAAGTCTGGTCACCGCACCTAAAGAAGCACAATATGAGCTAATAGAGAAAGTTCAGAAGAGGGCACCAAACATAGTAAGAGCACTGAGAAAGCTGAGTTACAGGGAAACTTTAAAAAGCCTTTACATTTGCCCACCATGAAAGAGAGAAGAGTAAGGAGTGACACGATTAAAAACTTTATTTCCAACCCAGATTTAAGGTGGAGACGATGAACAGTTCTTCGAAGAACATAACATGAAATTAGCGGGAAAATGAAAATAAAAATCAAATGAGTACTTCTACAAGAGTAGTGGATGAATGAGATAAACTGACTGAGAACGTGACAAATATGGACATCATGCAAAAGTTTGACTTCCCCTACAACAGAGACATAACTTAATTCCAGTACAATGGTTGCATGTCGTCTGCAGCGTCCTGCCGCTGAACCGCAGTAATGTAAAATGCTCGTGTGTGTGTGTGTGTGTGTGTGTGTGTGTGTGTGTGTGTGTGCTAGGGGAGAGAGATTACTTCCCACGTATTCCCTGGGTGTCGTAGAAGGCGACTAAAAACGGTGAGAGCGGTGAGTTGGAAGTCCTCCCCTCTAATTTTCACGTTTCCAAACGAAGGAACAGAGAAGGGGGAAAAGTGAGGATTTCTTTTTTCCTCTAAGGCTCAGTCCTCTGTATATATATATATATATATATATATATATATATATATATATATATATATATATATATATATATATATACAGGAATCCCTTTTATGGGGCTCTTGCAGCTTTAAGGCTGCACTACGTCCAGTTATAGGGAAGCTATGGACTCCTTTGGTGTGAGTTCCTTGACGAGATTGTGGTCCTTTTTGTCCACTGACGGTAACGCAACCTCGCCGGAGGTGACCTTTCACACACAGCTCAACCACATTCAGGCGAAGTCCGGCAACGCCTTTATATATATATATATATATATATATATATATATATATATATATATATATATATATATATATATATATAAAGATAGATACAAAACTCACATAAACATACGTAGTCATAAGAATTTGAATACATTCTTTTTGTTTTACATCGACTGCAATCATGTTACTCTGTAGTATCAAGTCCATGAAAATAATTCATGATACATCACAAATTGATCCAAATATTTTGCGTGGAGTTCAAACTGCAAAACTTCTTAAAATGTTACTCTCGCATACCACACCCGTAATGCTTTTTATAAGAGTTACCAGCTTCTCCGAACCCGAATAGCATATCTTAAATAAAATAGATATCAAAACTGCTGCGCAACCTCACATCATACTGCACCATATATGAGGTGGTGCAGGGTAGCTGGATGTTCAGGGTTGTACGTGCCGCCACGTCGACACCCACCAGTGGCGCCAAACAGTGCCACTTCTCTAGCTCTCCCCAAGTCTACCGGACGCTTCTCCCACAGCCACAGTTTGACATTACTCCACAGATGCACAAATCAGATCCACATGAACACTGTGATGAAATGCACAGCAACTAACGAGGCACATACTACACAAATATATCCTAAACACATTAAATCTTCTTTACTTAGAAACGCCGGGTTATCTATAAGCTTTCTCACTCATAAAATGCTTTCTTGCTCTTACACACATCGCTTACCGCACATATTCCTCAGGTGTCACGTTTCTCTTTCCTCAAATCGTCTAAAATCTCACAGGGGTCAGCCACACTTGCAATGTTTACAACACACACCTACAACACACTACGGACGAAGTGACAGCAGACGAAACAGCTATAGACGCCAGACTCCCGAGCAGCTACCGCGTACTCGGAACAAATGAAAATCAATACGAGGGCTAAACTCTTCGTAAAGGGGTGCTAACATATTACAAATCCTCTTTCATACAGTACTTTCTTTACCATTGAATCGTATTGACGAGACAGGCAAGTATTATCAATTCATAAATAATTAGTGACAGTTCTACCGGTGTTTAAACATATATCAATGTATATAAAGAGTATGTATACTCACCACACATGGTTGTTCTGAAAAGTTATGAATTCCCGTTACCAATTTCACGTGCTCGAGCCAGACCAGCTACAACTCAACATATTTTGCCGTCCTACTGTATTTATACCCAGGAGGACACACCTCCTACTGACAACACCAGCCAGCCAATCACAGCACAGAGATCTGCTTATGACCACGCCCCAGTCCTCTCCCGCTGACCAATAGAAACAATGATCAGTGCAGCTTCCATCCAGCTCCCTCTATAAACTCCGTTCGTAATGACAACTTATGCTCTGTTTTACTGAAATGTTCTGCCCAATTCATCGGTTGAGAATGATAGACCAAGTTTAGTGACAGCCAGAGCAGATGTTTTCCTTTTGAAACTGTTAACACATCCATGTATATTTCTAGGGTGACGTTGGAGTCTCCCCTACTCGCAATAAAACAAAAATCTACACCAGCTCGAGTTCTAGATTGTTTTTTCCCCTGTATGCTGCCAACAGTTACATGAATATCAATACGTTCTAAATATGGTGTTACTGTTACTCGTTACCTTATGCCGTCCACCATGCTTGGCAGGGAGAAACGGAATTACTTTTAACGAACCCATGACGAAGAGTTATGTGACAAATTTATGGAAATGAAATCAATCAGAATGTCAGTATTTGGACTCGAGACACTATTCTCTTTCAGTATTAATGGCCACTCAAACTGTTCCAATAACACCAAAAGATGCTGTTTGTTCTCTGAAAAAAAATTCGCTGTTCAGCATCCTCGACGCATTCATCATCCACATCAATCATTTCTATTGGTTATATTGGCTAGGACTACTGCTTGTGTTTCTACTGTGACTGCACGCGGTGGAGTTCAGCAGCAGCAGCAGCAGCAACAGTTGTTCCTACGGCTGTTGCTGCAACAGCTTCCAATCTAGTGGCAAAAGTCTGATAACAGCAGCTGTTAATACCGCTGGAAAGGCTGATGATAGCCACCACTTCTGCACAGCAGCATTCGGCACTGCCTCTGTTGCTGCTGCTATTGCTACTGTTGATGCTCCTGTTATACTGCCTGTTGTGTTATTGTTCCGCCCCTGTTGTGTTCGGTGTTGTTGTCAATACTGTTGTTGTTGTAGGTGGTGGTGGTGGTGCAAATGATGTTGTCACCAGTGCCGTTGTCTTGATGATGATGTCACCACCCCCGCTGTTGTTGTTGGCGTTTTATATACATTTTGCTACTGTAAATGTTGTGGTTGTCAGTGTTATTACTGCCTCTGATGATGCTAGTGTTGTCAGTCTTATTGGTAATACTGCTGTCGTGTTGGTGATGTTGCCACTACTGCTGCTGCCACCATTGTTGTATTCTTTTGTTTTTGTTTTTGTTTTCTTCTTGCTACTACTGCTGTTTTTGTTACCTTTACTACTACTGTTGTTCTTGTTGTAGTTGTGACCTCGCGTTTTTGCTATTACTACAACTGTTGTTATCTCTACTGCTTTTGTTTTCGTTCTTGTTGTTTGTCTGTTGTTGATGTTCTTGTTGCTGTGGCCACTGCTACTACTACTGTTGTTGTTATTGTTGTTGTTATTACCATACCCATGTTGTTGTTTACCACTGGTATTGATATCGTTACCACTATTACCGTTGTTGTTGTTGTTGTTGTTGTTACCACAACTATTGCTGATGTTGCTGTTGTTGTTGTCATTGCTGTCGTGCTGTTGCTCTTGTCACCCTTACTTTTGTGGTTCTTGATATCAATGCTGTTATTTTGTTGTTGTTCTTGTTGTCTTTGATAATGTTGTTACCACAACTACAGCTGTTGTTGCCACTGATGCTGTTGTCGTTGTTGTTGGTGTCACCACTGCTACTGCTGCTGTTATTGTTGTTGTTACCACTTACGCTGTTGTTTTTGTTGCCACCACTAGTGCTACCGTTGTTCCCACTATCACAGCTGCTGTTCTTATTACCACTTATTACTACTACTACTACTACCACCACCACTATAACTACTACTACCACCACCACTATAACTACTACTACTACCACCACTATTACTACTACTACTACTACTACTACTACTACTACTACTACTACTACTACTACTACTGCTGCTGCTGCTTCTGTTACTGTTGCTAATACTACTATCATTATCATTACTACTACTACTACTACTACTACTACTACTACTACTACTGCTACTACTACTACTACTACTACTACTACCACCACTATTACTACTACTGCTGCTTCTGTTACTGTTGCTAATACTACTATCATTATCACTACTACTACTACTACTACTACTACTACTACTATTACTACCTACCGTCAGCAAACAACTCAGAACAGCACGTTAACAGCTAACCCCTCCACCCAACCCCCACCCTCACCTTCCACCCCAATTATCTTTAGGAGTGGATCACCATCTTGCATAATGTGGTTAAAAAGAGGTTGAAAAAAATCTACAACGTCTGTCACCCTATCTGTAAAGCACATGGAGATGGAAGAACCCTAAGCCTATATATACTAAGTCGACCCATACGCATATGGGCGGATCCTGTTTGCTACGTCATTGGCCCTAAACAAAGAAAACTTGCTGGTACAGGGTTAACGAAAACGTAGGTTTATCTTCATTTTGCTCACACTTTCTATACCTTTCCTCACAGTATCCATACTTTCCCTCACAGTATCCATACCTCCCCTCACAGTATCCATACCTTCCCTCACAGTATCCATACCTTCCCTCACAGTATCCATACCTTCCCTCACAGTATCCATACCTTTCCTCACAGTATCCATACCTTCCCTCACAGTATCCATACCTCCCCTCACAGTATCCATACTTTCCCTCACAGTATCCATACCTCCCCTCACAGTATCCATACCTTCCCTCACAGTATCCATACCTTCCCTCACAGTATCCATACCTTCCCTCACAGTATCCATACCTTTCCTCACAGTATCCATACCTTTCCTCACAGTATCCATACCTTCCCTCACAGTATCCATACCTTTCCTCACAGTATCCATACCTTTCTCCACAGTTTCTTTGCAACTGAGGGTTCAGGTCCGCGTGACGTCACAAGTCGGCCTGCGGAGCCGGGTCCGTTTTTTGGAGTCAGAGTGGGTTGACTTGGTTTAGGACATTATCCATCATGTAATATTCGCACATTCCTCAAAACTCTTGAGACTATTTCTCTCCTTCTACATACGTTTGAATGTTTTGATAGGTTTGGGGTATACCAGGGGAGTCAGCCAGCGGTTTTAGAAACGGAAAGTGATTTCGTCCTCAGATATCTTCCTTCATACCTCACGTCGTAGAGTACCAATAGGAT
The DNA here is from genome assembly GCF_036320965.1 of Panulirus ornatus. Lineage (NCBI taxonomy): Eukaryota > Metazoa > Arthropoda > Malacostraca > Decapoda > Palinuridae > Panulirus > Panulirus ornatus. The sequence goes on along the minus strand of NC_092252.1, from coordinate 17,436,961 downwards.
GTCCTCGGGGATCTATATACATCCTGCCCCTGCTATCCCTGGTACTAGATGTAGCGTTGCCTTGAAGCTGCAGGAACTTCCTGAAGAAGAGATTCTCTGAGTTGTACAACGGTAATGAAGATAGAGAGAATTCAGACCAGTCACACTTGCCTCTTTTCTCATTCACACCCATTCCTTAGCATCCACACCCATTCCTTAGCATTCATCTCAATATCCTCTTTACGTTCACGAGAATGATGATAGTTTAGACTACCCGGACCTAACGATGGAGAGAGATGGTCCCACTTGAGTTACTGTTTTTTGGAGTAACGCGCTTCATCACCTACCAGACCCCACTACATGGAACAGTGTACCTGATTTGCATGTAAGAATTGTACCTTCCTTCACCACTACCATGTGTATCACAGCATAAATCAACGCTTCCATATCTTAATCTCCAAAGGTCACATGACTCCAGCTGCTAGGCGACTGTACGTGATGTTTTCATACAACTTATGTTTATGGTGATAGTGGAGGTTCTGTCACAACACTACAGTGTATGTAAACCTGCAAGCCAGTGTGACTAGCATACATATCACTGTCTCACTCACTTCCCACATCACTGCAGCTAGCTAGAGCTACACATGTACATATACATACACATACATATTAACATATACATACACATACACATTTCTTTTTTTTTTTTTTTTTTGCTTTGTCGCTTTCTCCCGCGTTTGCGAGGTAGCGCAAGGAAACAGACGAAAGAAATAGCCCAACCCACCCCCATACACATGTATATACATACGTCCACACACGCAAATATACATACCTACACATATCTATACATATATGCACATATACATATTCATACTTGCTTGCCTTCAATCCATTCCCGGCGCCGCGCCACTCCACAGGAAACAGCATCGCCAACCCCTGCGTCAGCGTAGTAGCGCCAGGAAAATGGACCAAAAAAGGCCACATTCGTTCATACCGTCTCTAGCTGTCATGTGTAAAACATCGAAACCACAACTCCCTATCCACATCCAGGCCCCAAGACCCCTTTCTTTTATCAAAATTCCTTAGATTTTTTCTTAAGTAGGGAAAGTCGACCGCAGAGCGCATTGAATATAATGAAGTATCTTCATATATATATATATATATATATATATATATATATATATATATATATATATATATATATATATATATATATATATATGTATGTATGTGTGTGTGTGTGTGTGTATGTGTGTATTTTCAGTATGCTCAGTGATAGGATCGCCATGCGAAAAAAAAAAAAAGTAGGATATCTGATACAAGAGAAATAATAAGGAAAAATATAGATTCATGAGGAGTCCGGCACTTATAGTGACACTACATTTGGTATTAAAACCTCTAAGTGTTGAGGAAAGTGTGCCTCGTACAGTCAAACATCGAGTACCTTAACCCATTATTGCGATGGATTTCAAATTGAACGCTACCATTCCTGTCGTCTCGATAGGGTTGATGTGTTCGATTGCGACGTCGTTTCCCTGTTTGTCTTGTTCGAGTTACCCAAACTCTATTTCGAGACATGCAATTATTAGTTTAACTCCCAACAGGGCAGACTACATGGTGACAGGTGACAGGAAGTATGGTGGCGCCACATGTCCCCCCATATGAGCAAAGCGGGTCTACCATTGCGAGAGTTTCGTTCGGAATGTTTCTCCAGTTTGTCATATACTCCGACGTCAGTGGCGTAAACGTAATTAATGGTGTGACTGTACGTACATAGAGACAGACACCAGCACAGACCCTGATTTCACAACAGTAGACTTTATTGCTTACGTAAGGCATATATGTTTAAATGTAAATGGTTTGGAAAAGTAAGTAGAAACTGTTAAGTAATTCAAGCTGTTTTACTTAAGGTTTGTAGTAAATATTCAGTACTTTGTAGGTCATTAATAAAAGGTGATAGTCTAGAGTATTTCGTGAGATGATTGGTGTAAGTTAGGCTGAAGAAGTTATGGCGTCGTTTTCAGAGTTGTTTGGTAAAGGTTCGAGGTCACGGAGTAACTCTGAACGCATCAGAACATAAAATGAGAGGATGGAGTAGTTTCTTAAGCGATGGTAAAAGTTGGGAGAAAGTATGAGGGAGTTTGTCATTATCCTTAGAGCCGGTTTCAGACCCTAGCGTGCAACATCTGCATAAGTATCACTCTTGCCTCGAGTCATTTAGAAAAAAAAGAAAATAAAACATCGAATACAAAAATAAACAAACATTTTATGGCGATTGTTCGATGTGTTCCCTCTGGTTGTAGCTATACTTACCTTAATTTCTGTTTCAGTCCATATAAACTTTTAACGTTAGAGGCATTTTTTGTTTTGCCACCACCTATAAGAATAATAATGATCGCTACGTGTTTTGTTCGCTGACAAAAAGCATTTAGCTCAGATAACACGTCTAGCGCATATTCATCATCATGTTACTACCGAACGAACCAAAACGCGTCACCATTAAACGTGGGTGTGCGGCAAAACAGACAACAATACGTTGAACATATGTTGAATAAAACATGATACAATGTGGAAAATCCCAACTTTGATGAAAAATTAGGAGAGGTGTACACAGGGTTTAATGAACCTATTGGTATAAAACTTTTTTTTCCCCATAATGTCTACGTGATAACAATATCTATGAGACGACGTCTGCAGAGTAGCTGTGTTCAACGTGTTAATGTTGGCACACGATAACTGGATAGTATGACGTCAGTTAAGCAACGGTGTTCATTTTGTTTATGTTGTCAAGGGAGATGAGGAGGCGCGCTGCGTCCTGCTGCTAACTTTCTACCCAGACTGGTGACTAACACCTGGTGAAACCTGAAAGCTGTACACTTTCTTGCAGTTTAGATCATGTTTAAAGCGTTCTTGTCTCGATCTTCCGCTTCTTCACGGAACTTCTCTCTCTCTCTCTCTCTCTCTCTCTCTCTCTCTCTCTCTCTCTCTCTCTCTCTCTCTCTCTCTCTCTCTCTCTCTCTCTCTCTCTCGTACTCTGTGCATTTTTTCACTATTGTCTGCACGTCACGCTGAAGTGACCAGACACCCACCGAACAAACACTCTCCCTCCTCAGCCTTGAACACCAGACATACACGCAGTTGAAAAACCACACTCCCCAGAACTATACCAGTCACACTTTCTAGTCTATGCTCTGGATGCCATCTATACCCAAAACATTATTACAATGATGCATCGTCTATCGAGACCCTACATTCCCACGATGCACCTACCACAATGAGGACACTTAACACTCACTGCTCAATTGGCCTGCGTGTTCCCCCACACACAAACACAATATCACTACACTTTATGACCTGTTTGTACCCCCCCCCCCCAAACGTAGCCAGCTTCCTGAGCGCTGCGGGGCTCAATATAAGATAAAAAAAAAAAAAGACTCCTTAGGTAGGAAGGCGGCATAAGGTGGGGTGTGTATGTGTGAGCGAAAACGGTGAAGGACATGGCATATGCACAAGAGTAAGAGACGGGGCAACATGAGTTTGACTCTCTCCCAGCATCCCACAAAAAGTAATCATATATATATATATATATATATATATATATATATATATATATATATATATATATATATATATATATATATATATATATATATCTTCTTTCTTTCTTTCAAACTATTCGCCATTTCCCGCGTTAGCGAGGTAGCGTTAAGAACAGAGGACTGGGCCTTTGAGGGAACATCCTCACCTGGCCCCCTACTCTGTTCCTTCTTTTGGAAAAAAGAAAAAAAAACGAGAGGGGAGGATTTCCAGCCACCCGCTCCCTCCCCTTTTAGTCGCCTTCTACGACACGCAGGGAATACGTGGGAAGTATTCTTTCTCCCCTATCCCCAGGGATAATATATATATATATATATATATATATATATATATATATATATATATATATATATATATATATATATATATATATATATATATATATATAGATAGATAGATAGATAGATAGATAGATAGATAGATAGATAGATAGATAGATAGATAGATAGATAGATGGATCGATCGATAGAGAGAGAGGGGAGGGTGGGGGGGACATACAGTCAGACAAACAGACCGATCTGGACAGAAGATTGGCCTTCTTGACGAGTGTGGTCTGTAAAGATAATGGAAAAGATAACTAGAAAGCAAGGGGATGACTTCCTGCACAGAAATTACCTGAGAGACATGATTTCAAGGGAAGATCAAGCGCACACGAACCTCAGGTATCTATAAGAGAGGGAGCTCTGTCCTGACACTTTCGTAGCTGGACTACCACAAAGCATTTGACACTGTGCTGTACGGGGAGGCTGACAAAGAAGCCGGATATTCAGGCAGGTGTAAAGGGGAGACTATCTCGATGAACAGAAGATTATCTCGTTAGAAGGGAACAAAAGACCCGTGTTAGAGATGCCTTCTCGAAAAAGGCCGAGGTTATCGGTGGCGTGCCACAAGGGTCTTTCCTGGGACCAGCGCTTTCTTGATCAATGGAAATGTCTTGCCTTAATATGTTTGCCGGCGATAGCAAGGTCATGAGAGAAGGAAGAGGATATACTAGGAAATCCAGAGAAACTCCAAAGTTGGTCTAAAACATGATGATGATATGCACCCTCAATGAATGTACATTAATGAGGCTGGGACACAGTGTAAAAAGGAGCTTCTATATGAATATTGTGTATCAGGAAATAAGCTTCAGGAATCTTTTTAAGAACGGGTCTGTCGCCAGAGTGTCGGAGACACATTGTCTGCTGGCAAATAGTAGAATAGCATTCAAAAAGTACTTGGATAAGGAAATATATAACAAACTGTTCACACTGAATATCAGGCTAAACGTAAAGAATGCATCTCAGGTTTGGCCACCGCATTTGAAGAAGCACAAAGAACTGATCGAGTTCAGTGGAGAGCAACGAAGAGCCACCAGAATCATGAGAGCTTAGCTACAATGAGAGGTTTGAGCTCATCCTTTATACGTTATGAACGAGGGAAGAGCAGAGGGTAATTTCATCACAACCTCACAGTCTTAACCCAGTGCTATGACGTCAACTGTAAATAGTTCCTCGAAAGATGCGGAGACAAAATCAACTGGGAGCCATCACACGAAGCTGAGCCAGCAAAATGTTAGCAAAGACGTAAATTATCCTCATACTGAAAGAGAAGTGAATGAGTGAAATGAAACTGTGATTGCTGGTTTAAAAGGTTTAAAAACATTTGAGGTACAAGAGTAACTTCAAGAGATGGGTGGCCACCACGAGTGTAAAACTCTTTCCCCACTCACTGAATGAATAGGTTATTACAGTCAGTAGTTATTGTGGTACACGTCTTAGGCATCCAATAATGGTGAAGACATTGGTATACAGTCACAGTAATGGTGAAGACATTTGTATTCAAATACAGTAAGGGTGAAGGTATATGAATACAGTAATGGTGAAGACATTGGTATACAAATACAGTAATGGTAAAGACATTGGTACACAAATACAGTAATGGTAAAGACATTGGTATAGAGATACAGTAATGGTCAAGACATTGGTATACAGATACAGTAATGATGAAGACACTGGTATATAAGTACCAGGTTAAGGGACGGGGGCAACACTAGTGTAAAACTCTCCCGCGCAAATAGTAATCCAGCCCAGGTAAACATTGTACCAACCATTCTGCCAGGATCCCCCTGCACGTAAACAGTCATCCTGCTGGTTCTCTATAGCACGTCATCACCCGTCAGTCCCCAGCTAAGCAGAAGGTTCTCCCACACAACCCCCGGGGACATGGCAGGACAACATGACTGACTAGTTCACTGCGAAGACTAACAACCAAATATAATCTTGAGAAGATATTTGACCCTGTGTCATTAATCCCTTGAGTGCGACGGCACGATCGTTGGGTAGGATGAGATGGCTTTTGACCTGAAGGGTCGCACAGTTGTGTTCATGGGTCGTACCGTCGTGCTCAGAGGTCGTACCGTCGTGCTCAAGGGTTGTACCATCTTGCTCAAGGGTTTAATGCTTTTTTTTTTCGAACCCATAATGTATATATTCTATTTTAAACAAACTGTCTCCCTTTATGTCGCCCCATGAGTGTGTGTGTGTGTGTGTGTGTGTGTGTGTGTGTGCGCTCGCGTCTAGACAAATCGATCGATCAACTTTTGTGTGGTTCAGGAAGTCTGTCTCTCCGTCTGTCTCCATAGTACTCAATAATTTCTAACTCAGTCAATCAGTCAATGCATCAGTCAGTCCGTAGGACCTGGCAGTCAGGGGATCAGTCAGTCAGTGGGCGTGTTCAGTCAGTGGCATCCCGTCCAGCAGGGAGGCGACCTGAGTGATTATCGACGACTGAACTTCTCAAAAGGCCGATCTTCATGACCTTGATCGGCCTCACCTGTGGGCATAACGGCTCCAGGCGAGGCGGCGCGGCGTATTGCTGCCTCCCTTCCGCCCCACTCCACCAGTCAGCCTAGCCTGCTAAAGTCATGGCCAGCGAGGCATGAGGAAGGTCGAACCTTGCCTATCCATGAACGAATGAACGCCATGAGCTGAGAGTGTGGTATTCTACTCCAGGGAAGCTAAGAATATCGATTACTTAGGCCTGGATGAATCAAAATCCCGATTATATAAAGAGGTGAATTATTGAAAGTCTTGATTATCAAAGCCTAGGACTAGAGAAAGTGTTGATTATTCAAGTTGGCTGGAGTCAAGATCTTAATCATCGTAAATGATAACAAAAAAAAAAATTTCTTAAACTAACGTGACTATGACATTTATCGGTTAGTATATGGTCTACCAATGCCCTACTTAGTCCGCTTTCGATAGCAAAAAAATTGGGTTATATTCGCTAAGGCAAAGATTCGAATACCATAACCTGACCAACGATATATAGTTTTTTTTCACTTTAGCCCGAATAAATACTTTTTCCTTTTTTTTCTTTCCATGCCTAATGTGGCCATAGTCTTAATTATTCAGAGATAAGGTGACTAGAATCTTGGTTATCCAATCGTACTTTAGCTAAAAATCTTAATCATTCAGACTTATGGTCATCTTAATTCTGAATAAAGTTACCCATAGTATTTCTTGCTCAAAATTAACCTATGTCCCTGTTATCCAGTGTTGGTTAGCTAGACTTAAGCAAACTAAAGTTCAGCAAAACCGATACCCAACAAGCATAATCCTACAAATAACAGATGAATTCGGTGTCGCTTTCGAAATCACCTATCTGGCTAGGCTACTTTTTTTAAATGTTAGATGATACGGCACAGGTAACTGAGGCCCTAATCAAGGCCATCTCCTCAACGATATATATGTATACATATACCCTAGCCTGGGCCAGGTACCCATTTTATCGACCAACTCCAAAGGGTGGATAAATAGCTGGGTTGACTGTGAACCGACGGCCACAACTAGGATTCGAACCCATACGCCGACCCCGGGCGGCCCGTGAATGCGTCACGGTCAGGAACGCATTCACGTAGGTGCAGACTTAGTCAATCAGTCTTCATATTACTCTATCTTTGGATTGAAAGGATTCTCCATTGATCCAGCCTCGAGCAGAAGCTATAGATTTTTGACTTCGCAGTTTTCGGATGATTATATCGTTTCTACTTGCTTAACCGTCCGTCTTTCCGTCTCTCCTTCTCTATTACTTCGCTAATTTCTTTGACACAAAACTACCATCCTGGGGAACAACAGTATGGCTTTTAGGTATCATGGAGTGACCTTTGACCTGACCCTTAAGGATTAGGTTTAAAAGGTCAGGATGTTACACCCATAGGTCATCTGTTCGTAGATGTCAATCCACCTGCCCATACTTCTTACAATTAATGAGTATGTCTATTAGTCTGTCCTGATCATCTGCCTGCTGTTACCCTATTTTTGTCGCATATATATATATATATATATATATATATATATATATATATATATATATATATATATATATATATATATATATATATATATATACAGGAAATGATCACAATTTTGCGCGTGATCAAGTATATTCTTAAGAGTCCACGCTCGTTGTCTGTCTTGGACAATTACATGTTTACCAAATGGCGTCCTAGCTACGTCTCTTCGTTGTATATCAACTGTCTGTTATATTTCTCTCTTGTGTCTCCCGTGATGATGTGATTATTACACGAAAGTGCACTTGGGAACTTATCGTGCTTCAACTTCCCCGTGGACTCATAGGAATATCTTGATCACGCGCAAAATTGTGATCCCTTCCAATATATATATATATATATATATATATATATATATATATATATATATATATATATATATATATATATATCGGTCTATGTAAGCGTGTACAAGTTTGTGTCCATATGTCAACCAATCTATCAAGTTTAACATATCCTGTCTGCCTAGGAGGAAGTTATCCATTTTCTTTCCTTTTCATTTTCTAAGCCTCTTTTTTTTTCTTTTTGTAACTGTCATTCTCCTTGTGGGTCCCGGAAGCCCACGTGATAGAAAAATTTTTCACTGCCATTCTCTCTAATGATGTATACAAGAACAAGCACAGACGTTCAAGGCCATCCAAATTTCCTGCAATTATCATCAAGATCGTTTCATGGTCTCATTCGACTAATTATAAGGAGTGTAAGTGTCTTTCTTTTGCCAGTGGCTTGCATCATGTCAGCCTCTCGGCCGGAAGGCTCATGTCGAGCATCAACTCTTACCTTAAGATGGTTTTGAACGCCATCGTATAGTTAGAAAGCGTATCTAAAACTTTTCCTTTGTTAGATAGGGAGATCTGGCCGACCCTTCTTCACTGTGTATATAGGCCTACCTCAGAAAACAAGCCAAAATAGAAAGTTGTTTTCGGCTGCCATTCTGTCAGTAATGACAGGTGAGGTCCGTCAGGTGAGGAAGTACTGATAGGGTGGCGTCGTGGAGATAGGTCGGCCGTAGCGAAGGCCGCCCAGTTTCGAACCTCACACGCCAAAAACTGGTCTCTAGTCCTCCCGCAGAACCCAGAAGCAACAGCCGATAAAATCACCATCGTGGAATGACACAGTTTCCTGGGTACATGTGATGTCTCCCGCCATCTGTCTCTGATCCTCCCTTAATGAAACATCACCACCTCAACAACTTCTGTGATCAGGATCTTCCTGTCTTACAAATTGGACAGTGATAACACCACACAACGAGTGACGTAATGCGGTTCGTCATATCAACTGCAGCCGATAGACAAAAGGTATTCCCATGAGCAAAACACTAGACGAATCAAATCACGGTCTAAACACGAGAGAGTAGCCAACCGTAACCATAACCAGAACCCTCATACAAAACAATATAAACAATGGGGTTATAAAAAAAACGATGGTGGGTTAAACATACCGTCCGTACATGGATAATGGGGCGGCAGACTGCTGAATATGAATGATGTTCGCAGTGGTTAAAATGGGACCGTTCTTGTTGTGGTTTATTATGCGTTCCACGCGATTGTGGCGTCGAACTGCAACTACGGAACGAGGGATATCAATACAACAGGAAGTGACTGTGGCGAGATGGTGCAGTGGCTTCTTCTCAGATTTTCAGATGAGATGCAGGTGATGGTTAGAGACGAGTCATGAGGACCAAAAGTGCCACTTCACAAATGGTGAGTGTGCAGTTATCTATTCGTATCTACAGTATGTCGCCCCACTACATCTATACAGATGTTGGTCCAGGTGTGTATGAGTGTGTGTCGAGGTCGCCTGCTAATATGATTCCTGAGACGCGGCTCACATTACTCAACACGTCATTACAGATGGGAGGGACGGAGGGAGGGAGAGGAGACAAGGAAGCCTGGCAGTTTAGTTACGGTACTGCCTGCTTGACAGTCACTCCCCACACACGAACACTGGCCTAGACCCCGTTTTTTTTCACTCACTTACTGTGCTAGAGGAGAAGTTCTTGCTTTGTTTACCGGGTAAGGGAGTCATAGAGGAATTTCTCCTGCACACACACACACACACACACACACACACACACATACACACACACACACACACACACCATCCCAAGTCAGGTAACCATTGATAGACCTGGGTTAGGTGGTGGCCGACTGCCGCGCCTAGGATTCGAGCACCATGAGGCCCATGTGTGTGTGTGTGTGTGTGTGTGTGTGTGTGAGATTACCTTATCGGTCATAGGTAATGAAACACACATTACAAAACTGGGCGTCCTGTTTAAATGTCGAAACTTCACTTGTGAATAGTTGCTCCGTTTATACAAAGGATTGATTCGTCCTTGTATGGAGTACTGCTCTCACATTTGGGGTGGTTCTAGCTCTGCATTCTTACTTGAGAGAGTTGAGTCGAAAGCGGTCCGCCTTGTGAACTGTCCCAGGCTAACTTGTCTTACGCCGCAATGTTAGTTCACTTTCCCTCTTCCATAGGTATTACTTTGGATTTTACTCCCGAGAGCTGGCAGCTTGTGTTCCCCACTACTAGGTAGACCACGCAATACTCGGCAAGATGTTGCGTCACATGATTATTGTGTGGCCATCGGCAACTTAAGGGTGGGCGGTTTTGATGCCTGCTTCTTTCCCCACACGTCGAAGCCTTGGTATTCTGTACCATCTCATGTCTTTCCCAATAACTAAGACCTGGCCCAATTTAAAAGACAGCCTTTCACTTCCTTCAGAATTCGTACTTTCCATTGTCTTTTCTCTTTCATTATTCTCTCTTATATTTCAATTAAGTCCTGGCTTTGATGGGGACAATTGTCCGTGACTAGAACCTTCAACGTAAAGAGACAAAAATATTACCCCACATCAGAAGGAAGAAGGTCAAGGGTAGACACTATTACAACACTTAAATTCCTGACTGGTTGTCTCGTGGTTGATGTCTCACAGTTCTTTTAAAATGTGATGAACTTGCTTTTCTAAGTATTTCTAACTATATAACTATTTAATGCCAACTGTAAGAGAATATGAATTAAAGTCTACGGGTTTTTGACAAACATGTTCGTCCCACAGTTCCCGTCACAGTCTTCCAACCCTGACGTCTGTTCAACCTTCGACATTTGTGAATACAACTGTCAGGGAGATGCAGGTCTCGTTGCTAAGGCACAGTGTATACGTAGGTAGGGTGGCCGCTCGTGGGTTCTCAGACGTTGGAACGAACCGTTACACACGGCGCCATTGCTATAGTTAGATGCTAGGCTGCTGTGAGATTGTATTAGGTATGATTGGTGTTATGTACATATATATATATATATATATATATATATATATATATATATATATATATATATATATATATATATATATATATATATATATATATATATATATATATATATAATTTTATTATACTCTGTCGCTGTCTCCCGCTTAGCGAGGTAGCGCAAGGAAACAGACGGAAGAATGGCCCAACCCACCCACATACACACACACACACACACACACACATATATATATATATATATATATATATATATATATATATATATATATATATATATATATATATATATATATACACGTCCACACACGCATATATACGTACCTATACATCTCAACGTATACATATATATACACACACAGACATATACATATATATACACATGTACATAATTCATACTGTCTGCCTTTGTTCATTCCCATCGCCACCCCAGCACACATGAAATGACAACCCCCTCCCCCCGCATGTGCGCGGGGTAGCGTTAGGAAAAGACAACAAAGGCCACATTCGTTCACACTCAGTCTCTAGCTGTCATGTAATAATGCACCGAAACCATTGCTCCCTTTCCACATCCACGCCCCACAAAACTTTTCATGGTTTACCCCAGACGCTTCACATGCTCTGGTTCAATCCATGGACAGCACGTCGCCCTCGGTATACCACATCGTTCTAATTCACTCTATTCCTTGCACGCATTTCACCCTCCTGTATGTTCAGGCCCTAATCACTCAAAATCTTTTTCACTTCATCTCTCCACCTCCAATTTGATGTTCCACTTCTCCTCATTCCCTCCACCTCTGACACATATATCTTGGTCAATCTTTCCTCATTCATTCTCTCTATGTAACCAAACCATTTCAAAACACCCTCTTCTGCTCTCTCAACCACACTCTATTTATTACCACACATCTCTCTTTCCCTTTCATTACTTACTCGATCAAACCACCTCACACCACATACTGTCCTCAAACATTTAATTTCCAGCACATCCACCCTCCTCCGCACAACCTTATCTATAGCCCACTTCTCGCAACCACATCCACGCCCCACAAAACTTTTCATGGTTTACCCCAGACGCTTCTCATGCTCTGGTCCAATCCATGGACAGCACGTCGCCCCCGGTATACCACATCGTTCCAATTCACTATATTCCTTGCACGCATTTCACCCTCCTGTATGTTCAGGCCCTAATCACTCGAAAATCTTTTTCACTCCATCTCTCCACCTCCAATTTGATGTTCCACTTCTCCTCATTCCCTCCACCTCTGAAACATATATCTTGGTCAAACTTTCCTCATTCATTCTCTCTATGTGACCAAACCATTTAAAAACACCATCTTCTGCTCTCTCAACCACACTCTATCTATTACCACGCATCTCTCTTTCCCTTTCATTACTTACTCGATCAAACCACCTCACACCACATATTGTCCTCAAACATTTCATTTCCAGCACATCCACCCTCCTCCGCACAACCCTATCTATAGCCCACGTCTCGCAACCATATAACGTTGTTGGAACCACTATTCCTTCAAACATACCTATTTTTGCTTTCCGAGATAATGTTCTCGACTTCCACACATTTTTCAACGCTCCCAGAACTTTCGCCCCCTCCCCCAACCTGTGACTCACTTCCACTTCGATGGTTCCATTCGCTGCCAAATCCACTCCCAGATATCTAAAACACTTCACTTCCTCCAGTTTTTCTCCATTCAAACGTACCTCCCAATTGACCTGTCCCTTAACCCTACTGTACCTAATAACCTTGCTCTTATTCACATTTACTCTCAGCTTTCTTCTTTCACACACTTTACCAAATTCAATCACCAGCTTCGGCAGTTTCTCACCTGAGTCAGCCACCAGCGCTGTATCATCAGCAAACAACAACTGACTCACTTCCCAAGCCCACTCATCCACATCAGCCTGCATACTTGCCCTTCTCTCCAAAACTCTTGCATTCCCCTCCTTAACAACCCCATCCATAAACAAATTTAACAACCATGGAGACATCACGCACTCCTGCCGTAAACCGACATTTACTGAGAACCAATCACTTTCCTCTCTTACTACTCGTACACATGCCATACATCCGCGATAAAAACTTTTCACTGCTTCCAGCAACTCGCCTCCCACACCATATACTGTTAATACCTTCCACAGAGCATCTCTATCAAGTCTATCATGTGCCTTCTCCAGATCCATAAATGCTACATACGAATCCAATTGTTTTTGTAATTTTGTAAGTATTTCTTACATACATTCTTCAAAGCAAACACCTGATCCACACATCCTCTACCACTTCTGAAAGCACCCTGCTCTTCCCCAATCTGATGTTCTGTACATGCCTTCACCCTCTCAATCAATACCCTCCCATATAATTTCCCAGGAATAATCAACAAACTTATACCTCTGTAATATATATATATATATATATATATATATATATATATATATATATATATATATATATATATATATATATATATATATCCCTGGGGATAGGGGAGAAAGAATACTTCCCACGTATTCCCTGCGTGTCGTAGAAGGCGACTAAAAGGGGAGGGAGCGGGGGGCTGGAAATCCTCCCCTCTCGTTTTTTTTTGATTTTCCAAAAGAAGGAACAGAGAACGAGGCCAGGTGAGGATATTCCCTCAGAGGCCCAGTCCTCTGTTCTTAACCCTACCTTGCTAACGCGGGAAATGGTGAATAGTATGAAAGATATATATATATATATATATATATATATATATATATATATATATATATATATATATATATATATATTCCTATGAGTCCACGGGGAAAATGAAAATGTAAATGTTGCCTTTAACAACAATAATATTATAAAGAATATCTTAATCAGGAATTCACCAGAAAATTCTCTTGGGTGCATCTATAAAGTGCCTTGTGGAAACTGTGATGAATTTTATGTTGGTCAGACTGGTAAGGATCTTTCTGTTAGACTTGAGCAACATAAATGTAGTATAAGAACGGGACAAGAATCAAATGCCTTGTTTAATCACGTTAAAAACTATGATCATTGTATTGACTGGAGTAACGCCATCTCAGTATTAACTCTAACTCTATTACCAAGAGAAATATCATTGAATCTTCTATTATCAAATACACAATGAATCATAATCTTAATATTAGTGATGGTCTATACAAATTAGATAACTTTATTGTTGATAAAATTTGTAAAATGATAAGTTTATGAACGCTCGTTGCATGTTTTGGACAATCACATGTTTACCAAATGGCGTCCCAGCTTCGTCTCTTCAATGTATATCAACTGACTATTACATTTCTCTCTTGTCTCTCCCCTGATGATGTGATTATTACACGAAAGTGCACTTGGGAACTTATCGTGTTTCATTTTCCCTGTGGACTCAGGAATATCTTGATCACGCGCAAAATTGTGATCCTTTCCAATATATATATATATATATATATATATATATATATATATATATATATATATATATATATATATATATATAATAGAAGTAGATTTTTTTATTCGTTATTTGAAGAAACTTTCCCAAAGAACAAATTTCCTTGGAAGTATCAACAGGGAGTTTATAAAGTACGTCTTCGGAGTTGTCGACGTTCCACTTCACCATCATGAAAGCGTCTCCAGAGACAAGCCATGTACGAGAGGAGTACGCGAAAGTAAGCATAGCGACAGAACTAGACGTATATATACGACTAAGGCTGGCCAATAGCGGTGTGTGGAACGCAGCTGGTTGAGTTCGAGGCAAAAAATTGTTGATTTAATCTGCGATTTGTGTCTGCTGAAGAGATGTTGCGCATGACTCTGTTATGGATTTTGTAGGTTGGAGGTCGCCTGTCTGAAACAAGAGAGCTCCTGGTGTCTTAAAATGCTTGGGTATTTTTGTTGAATCTTTCATCTGTTATTCTCTTGGTGTGGACCTACGTATGTGAGTTCGTCTTCCATGTATGACTTGGGTCCACTGTGTTGAAGACACAGAATTACACATCTTGTGAGTAGCAACGGTGGAAGTGGATCCCACATACTTTAAGGAGATTACAACCTCGTTCATATGTAAATTCACAGATTACTAGCAGCCATGTGTAATGCATCTCTATCCACAACCAGGCTCCACAGACCTTTCCATCGTTTACCCCGGCTGCTTCACATGCCCTTGTTCAGTCCACTGACAACATGTCGACCCCTGTTTACCACACGGCTCCAATTCACTTTATCCTGTGCAAGCCTAACCCCTTTTGCATATTCAGGCCCCAAGGATTGAAATTCTTTTTCGCCCTAACCCTCCACCTTCAATTTGGTCTCCCGTTTCTCTTTGTTCCTTCCACTTCTGACAAATGTATCCTTTGTCGACATCTCATTCGTTCCCTCCATATGTCCAAACCGTTTCAACACACCCTCTTCAGCTCTCTCAGCCATACTCTCCTTTCTATTATCACACCTTTCTCTTGCCCTATCATTACTCAGTTGACTCTCCTCACACCATATATTGTCCTCACACATTTCATGTCTAATACATCCACCCTCCTCCGTACATCCTCATCTACAGCCCATTCTTCGCTTCTATACAACATCGTTGGGACTACCTACCGTCTTTACCACCTATACCCTTGCCTCTTGTATTCAGCCATTACTCTGATATAAAAATATGTGTTTGCACCCTTCTATCCAGTTTTACTTTGCCATGTCACTGATTGCCCTGCAAATTGCATCCTTCAAAGAAATGATAATAGTTAACACCTTCAAACTACTTCAGAAACTTGAAGGTTTTCATTAAGTTTCTCAAATTTTTTTCTTTCCTTGAGAGGCAAATCTGTGTCCCTTCAACCTCACACTGTAACTCAAGTCTCTTAATTTAGATACCACCTTTTTCTGCTCTCCTGTGGATATTCTCTGTTGGTTCTATGTGTTTCGTTACGAACGGTGATCAGACTTTAGAAGCATATTCTAATTTTGCTCTAATGTACGTAACTTGTGAATGGCTTTCCAAACATTGCCTTATCTACGTATTTAAATGCAGCTTTGGCATTTGCTGGGAGAATATTTATCTCCCATAGAAGTCTCCTGAGGTGGAGCTTGGCAACAGGTTAGGCATAATGTCGACAGTCCAATCCATCACACATAGGCTCTTGTAGCTTATTTCCGTCTCTATTATATTCAATATGGAGACGTTTTAGTTCGCTGCTCCATCCTCATCACTTTTCATTCACTTGACTTGTATTTCATCAACCATGCATCAGATCTACTTTATAAGCTTCAAGTAGACCATTGCAAGATGAATACAATCCTCTGACCTCATCTGTACGTGTCCTGTCATTCTGGCAGGTCATTTATGTACGCCTAAAAGGACAGTAGTACGAAGAAAGAGCCCTGCGGCACGCCACTGGTGACCTCGACCTGTTTTATTCATTCCTCTTCTGACATGTTTCCTCAGTTCCCTTCTACCATGATAATTTTCCATCAAATGAAGGATTCATCACTTTAATACGTGCCTGAAAATCCAACTACTGTAACAGCATTCTCTGTGGTACGGTAACAAACTCCTTCTGAACAGTCCAAAACAAAAAACAATCAATATAATGACCTCTTTGGTTTAAACGAAGCTCACTCTCGTAGAAGTTTAAGAGATTTCTTAAACGATTTCCTTTCACTATATTTATGTTGTCTTTAAATAAGATAGTTTTTTCCTTTGTAAGTAATCTTCCATTTAGTCTCCGATTATCTATTTCAAAGATTTTACAGACTGTACTTGTCACAGATATTGGTCTGTAATTTCGCGCAATTTCCACATCTCCTTTCTTGAAGATAGGCACAACGTTTGCCCTCTTTCAATCCCTTTAACTCTCTTCCACTTCCAGCGATCTTTTAATCAATATATTAAGCAGCCTGTTGAGTAATTCTGTACACTCCTTTAGCACATATAGAGACACTGCATGAGGACCATGTGTCTTGCATGGGTCAAGAGCTATTCGTTGTCTGCCTGTGCCTTTTTCAACAAAGTCAGTGCCTTCCAGACCCTTCTCCCTATCCCTGTTCCTTGCGTGTTAGTGCTGCTATAGTGTCCTCCATGGGAAAAACAGTTTTGAACATTTCAGTCAGTTCCTCTCATTTCTGTTTTTCTGATTTATACTCTGTATTCAGAAATTGATCTCCCATCTTATAACTGGGTCTCCTACCTTTTCCTCCAAATGCTATTGACATGGCACATAGTTACAATACGTTCTATACTCCATTCATGTATGTTTGTAACATCTTCTTGAAGTTCGGTACCAGATACATACTTTATTTTTGGTTGGCCCCATGATTTTTACATCATCTGCAGACATATTCAGTTGGCTGCCTTCAAGTACTCCACTGGTGACGCCCCTCCATCCTTAAAACTTAACTATAATCGCTTATTTTTCTTTGACTCAAATATATCTCCATCACGCTTACAATGGTTCCCGAAATGTCTACTTCAAGCTCCAAACTTCATGTCAATCAGGGAAGGACACGATCAGACAATCTCTGAAGATGCAGATATCTGTGTCAAATAATCTCTTAAGATCCAGATATCCGTGGCAAATAATATCTTAAGATCCAGATATCTGTGGCAAATGTTCTCTTATGATCCTGATATCTGTGGCAAATGTTCTCTTAAGATCCTGATAATAGTGGCAAGTGATCTCTTAATATCCAGATATCTGTGGCAAATGTTCTCTTCAGATCCAGATATCTGTGGCAAATGTTCTCTTAAGATCCTGATATCTGTGGCAAATGCTCTTCGAAGATCCAGATATCAGTGGCAAATATTCCCTTAAGATCCTGATATCTGGCAAATATTCTCTTAAGGTCCAGATATCTGTGGCAAATGATCTCTTAATATCACGATATCTGTAGCAAATGTTCTCTTAAGATCCAGATATATGTGACAAATGTTCTCTTAAGATCCAGATATCTATGTCAAATGTTTTTTAAAGATCCAGATATCTGTGGCAAATGCTCTCTTAAGATCCTGATATGTGTCAAATGTTCTCTTAAGATCCTGATATGTGTCAAATGTTCTTTGAAGATCCAGATATCTTGGACAAATGTTCTCTTAAAATCCTGATATCTATGGCGAATGATCTCTTATGATCCAGTTACCTGTGGCAAATGTTGTCTTAAGATCCAGATATCTGTGTAAAATATTCTTTGAAGATCCAGATATCTGTGTAAAATATTCTTTGAAGATCCAGATATCTGTGGCAAATGTTGTCTTAAGATCCTGATATCTGTGTCAAATGTTCTTTGAAGATCCTGATATCTGTGTCAAATGTTCTTTGAAGATCCTGATATCTATGACAAATGTTCTCTTAAGATCCAGAAATCTGTGACAAATGTTCCCTTAAGATCCTGATATTTGTGGCAAATGCTTTCTTAAGATCCTGATATCTGTGGCAAATATCCTTTTAAGATCCTGATATCTGTGGCAAATGTTGTCTTAAGATCCAGATATCTGTGGCAAATGTTGTCTTAAGATCCACATATCTGTGGCAAATGTCTTATGATCCAGTTATCTGTGGCAAATGTTGTCTTAAGATCCAGATATCTGTGGCAAATGTTGTCTTAAGATCCAGATATCTGTGTCAAGTGTTCTCTTAAGATCCTGTTATCTGCAAATGCTCTTCGAAGATCCAGATACCAGTGGCAAATGTTCTCTTAAGATCCAGATATCTGACAACTGTTTCCTTAAGATCCTGATATTTGTGGCAAATGTTCTGTTAAGATCCTAAGTGGCAAATGCTTTCTTAAGATCCTGATATCTGTGGCAAATGCGCTTTAAGATCCAGAAATCTGTGGGAAATGCTTTCTTAAGATCCTGATATCTGTAGCAAATGTTCTCTTAAGATCCGGATATCTGACAAAAGTTCTCTTAAGATCCAGATATCTGTGGCAAATATTCTCTTAAAATCCTGATATGTGGCAAATGTTCTCTTAAGATCCTGATATCTGTGGCAAATGATCTCTTAAGATCCTGATATCTGTGAGAAATGCTTTCGTAAGATCCTGATATCTGTGGCAAGTGCTCTTTAAGATCCTGATATCTGTGGGAAATGCTTTCTCAAGATCCTGATATCTGTGGCAAATGCTCTTTAAGATCCTAATATCTGTGGCAAATGCTTTCTCAAGATCCTGATATCTGTGGCAAATGCTTTCATAAGATCCAGATATCTGTGACAAATGTCCTCTCAAGATCCTGATATCTGTGGCAAATGCTTTCATAAGATCCAGATATCTGTGGTAAATGCTTCCTTAAGATCCAGATATCTGTGACAAATGTCCTCTCAAGATCCTGATATCTGTGGTAAATGCTTTCTTAAGATCCTGATATCTGTGGTAAATGCTTCCTTAAGATCCAGATATCTGTGGCAAATGCTTTCTTAAGATCCTGATATCTGTGGTAAATGCTTCCTTAAGATCCAGATATCTGTTGCAAATGTTCTCTTAAGATCGTGATGTTTGTGGCAAATGTTCTCTTAAGGTCCAGTTATCTGTGGCAAGTGTTCTCTTATGATCCAGTAATCTGTGGCAAATGTTCTCTCAAGATCCAGATGTGTCAAATGTTCTTTGAAGATCTGTGGCAAATGTTCTCTTAATATCCTGATATTTGTGGCAGATGGTCTCTTAAGATCCAGAGTATCTGTGGCAAATGTTCTCTTAAAACCCTGATATCTGTGGCAAATGCTCTATTAAGATCCAAATATCTGTGTTCAAGTCATCCTTCTCCTCTCCTGGATTACCGCTGCCAGGTACCCTCTGATAAAAAAAAAAAAAAGATTGAAAAGAAGAAAGATTTGTTACACATGAATCCAGACTTTCGTCAGATGAGAGGTCATATGCTTCTCAAGATGTGTTTTCAGCTTTACCATATTATTCCTTCTAGAATATTACAAACCCACACTTGTAAGGGACACAGGTATGTAGCGGAGTGGTGCATTTCTCTCTCCCTTCTTTAATAAAGGTATTATGCTCGTTAACCCACTTTTTGTAGCTTTCTCTCTGTTAGTCGATATTCAGTACAATGATCCTTAATGGTCACTTAATTCCCCCTAAACACTTACGTACCAACCGGCAAGATACCTTATCTGGTTCATCTGCTTTCCTTTGTTCTCCAGTTTACTCATCATCAATACAACTGCTGCATCTCTATTGAAGTCAGATTCTCCAGTGGAACTCACCACTGCTTGTGTGTGGGTTCCCTTCATCAATATTATTCATCTTCCTCAAATACAGACTGACAATTCTGTATCTAAAAGTTCATATATGTGTTCCTCCATATCATTTATTTTTCATCTTTTATGAATTATATTTTGTACCATATAATGACTTTTGACATAGTTGTACAATGGTCTGGGTTCATATATACTTCTGTCCACTATACCTTCCTGAAACTTGGTTTCCTCTTCTCAATTATGCAGTGTCATTTCGAACTTATATATTGTCTTACACATGAATAACTAGTGGTTGCCTTTTCGCTGTAGCATTTACATGAATGAAGTTGCTGATGACTTTGCAAAACAAGCAACTAGAAAGGAATTTGTTGACGTTGTGAGTATCACTAGCCAGCGGAAAATTGAGTATGAAATGAGGGATATATGAGAAAGTTGGGATCTTGGAAACACCAAAAGAATTTCGGGAAATGTAAGAGATATCATGGCTCACTATGTTAAAGTAACGGAGAATATGGAACAAATCAATTCAAAACTGATTTATTCATTAAGCGTATGAGATCAAGAAACAAAATACTGCCGGGAATATTCTAAAAGCCACAGTGGAATTCCATGTAAACTGTGTAATGGGGTTAGTCCCGTACACAGCATTATGTTGTGGAACGTATTGAAACCCAATAATTCAGAACTAAAGATCTATGAGAATTTTTGGGAAACAATTCTGTTATTTGGTAAATTAGAAGTTAAAAATATTTTTCATGAAATTAAGAAAAAATCAAAATAAGATTTTGGCATTTCTCTATTGTGTATATCTAATTTTACTAAGTAAATTTGATCAGTCTATTATAAATCAATCTACATTATAGAATCCTGATCTTTTAAAGGATTTTGTAATTTCTTTATTAAAGTTTATTTCAGAGGTATTGCTTGGTGGATGTGGAAGCATGATTACATGTCCTCTTTGATGTATTACTTATTCATAAATAAACAAAATTCTAAATTTAATGTCTCCTATCTCACTGGTCCGCTATGTGAATATCGAATCCAAGATGGAATGTTTATCTCACCTCCCCCTTGCTATGGTACTTCCCTCATTACATATAGGTATTCTGTTACCATACTCAGTAATCTCTTACCCTACATATTTTCGGGAACTCTCTAACCCAAACAGCATCACAATTAATGGTGTCACTGAAGGTTTCTGTTAGGACTGATTGTCCTTGCATTGTTTTCATTACCATGACGCAATCTATCTAGTTTTTGTAATATGTATTAATATATATTTTGTGCTGCCACCCCAATATATTCTTCTACCCTCTTGTTTCTGGAAGGTGGTGGCTTGTGTGTGTGTGTGTGTGTGTGTGTGTCTTATATCGGACAAGATTAAATAAGTGAAGATAATAATAATAATAATAATAATGATAACATATGTATATATATATATATATATATATATATATATATATATATATATATATATATATATATATATATATATATATATATATATATAATTACCCCAGGCCCAATTTGTAAGAAAGTCTTGGTGTTACCCAGGATCTTTCTTCAGAGGCTTCTGCAGCCCAAGGGTGCACTACCTCCAGTAGCAGGGAAATACAATCTTCTTTGAGGTGAGAACTCCTTTGAGGAGACTGCACTCGCAATGATACAGCCTTGCCAAAGTGAACTTTCATTGGGTGTAACCTTAAGTCTGGTAATCATATATATATATATATATATATATATATATATATATATATATATGTTTGTATGTGTTTGTTCCATGATAGCTAATGGAGGTCTACCTTTGTTGATCCTGTGGGAAAAAGTAATGGTTATACGTAGAATTTCCATTAGTAAATTGTATCTCTATTATACTGACCTTACTTTTCTAGGACATTAGTCGAACGCTGTATATCTAGCCGATCCATCTTTAATGCAGAACCCATTCATATATACAGCTCCAGAGATTATATTTTTAGCATATTAACTTCACTCTTCCTCTGTCTTTCAACAGCATACCAATACTTAGAGATTTTTTCTAGCACAGGCTCCCTAAGGGTTCATTCTCAATGTGCACGAACACTGTCGAAGTATTGCCATTAGGGCGTTGTGGCAATTGTTTAAAACGGTATCCCCTGCAGCCGCTAGATCGTTAAGCCGTGCCCTTTGTTATCACAGAAACATAGGCTGCTCCCTCCTTGTCATCATCGACCTATGCAGTCTTGCAAGCTTCCCTTACGTTCCCAACGGCAATTCTAACCTAGCCGTATTTATGTTGTCTTTCTCCGTCCACTTTCCCTTTCCTCAGTGTGTTTTATCTAGCAGAAGACGCATGCCTAACTGGCATATACGTGTTGTGCTACACTCAAATTTGTACAGAAAAAAAAAAAATTCCTCATCAAGGTATCTAAAAGTTGTGTGTAGAGGAGCGCAAATTGAAACCTAACATTATTTACTTATTTGAGGATTTGGTCATCAGAACTTGACCACTATACTGTCCTTATTCTTTTAAATTTCATCTAATATTTTACCTATACGTTTATCATCAATATCGTGCTGGTTTTGAAATTTAGCGAGGCTCAAATGTTTATACTCTAAAAATAATAGTTTGTTAAGATTTTGGCGGCCAGACAACGCCCACTAAGACATCTCATCTGAACCTTGTAGCATTTTCTTGGTCTCAAATTTCTATGATGATTCTCAGAGTATTTCGAGGTTACAAGCATGGAGTTATGCCTCAGGGTCAAGTATGACAAATATTGTTAGAGAAATAAGAAAAAGTAAGGGACCTAGTACTGACCTTGTGGTCTACCCCATGTTATTTCTCACCAGTTGGACTTTCATTGGATTCTATCGGAGAGGAAATGTTTAATCCATCCCAGCAGAGGGTCGTTAATCCTATACCTTTCTTTATCACCCATTATCCTTTATCACCCATTAATCTTTGGTGGTAGGGTATCAAACACTTGTTGGTTATCCGTAATTCGCAATAGAAGCTTTTACCCTGACCAAATGCTTCTATCCAGTTACTTTAAAACTTCAAGCAGTTGCTAGGGAGATGATTGGCCTCATACAAAACAACTTTGTTTGTCTGAAATCATCTTGTTCTTCAAATAGCTTAACAAATAGTCCCAAGTAATTGCCTCAAACGATATGCGTACAACTGATGTTAAACAAACTTCTCACTGTATACAGATTTCAGCGTTCATTCCTACATTAAACTGTCAATCTATCTCAACACATGGTTATCAATTCCGTATATTCCTATTTTTTTCCTGAATATATCGTGTGGTAAAGTATGAAACGTTATATATCCTGTCTCCCCCCCAACTCTACAGTTTCCTAACGTCCGACACTTGTGTTTCTTGATTACTGTTCACTGAGAATCTCGTCATGTCTCTGTTCACTCACGAAAGATAAGGTGTCAAAGATGTTTGTACATCTGTGGCGGTAGGAAATATGGATGATGACCACTTTAATGGTCAATGTAAAGATGTTTCTTCTCAGAACTATCGAAGAACAACAGAAGGGGCGGGAGTACAGAACTGAGGATGAAATGCATGTGAATGAGAACTCCGATCAAATATGAAAGGGAATGGAAAATTGTCCAATTTAGGGGAATATTTACCTCGAAATATATGAGTCGTTATGATTTTGAGTCTAGTCTTAGTTACCATTGTCACTAGGCTGGACTGAATTGCTGTACTAGTGTGGAAAATTGTTTCGAAAAGATAGATAAAATATACGGTGTAGTACAGGAAAAATCGAAAATATATCTAACCCAGTAATTCATATTAGATTTCATACTGGTATATTTTTTTCCATAACCTTATAATGTTTTAATTTACTGTCGATTTGAAGGTTCACGTGCAGAAAGTAAGATGTGTCATATATCTTTATATATAGATTTAACTACAAGTCCCTATGCTT
Source organism: Panulirus ornatus (assembly GCF_036320965.1). Classification (NCBI taxonomy): domain Eukaryota; kingdom Metazoa; phylum Arthropoda; class Malacostraca; order Decapoda; family Palinuridae; genus Panulirus; species Panulirus ornatus. The sequence goes on along the minus strand of NC_092252.1, from coordinate 17,412,645 downwards.
TGTAGGAGGGTAACTAAAGCCAACCGTTGGCTTCACTGTAGTGAAAAGTCTACATATATCACTTTCATTACTGCACCATTATCAGGTGTCATACATCTCATATACGAATATAGGAGTCATATCAGCAGAAGAAGTGTATAGAGAAGGTAGAGAAGGTGTTCAGCCACTTAGCAAGTGTTGGAAGGAAAGCGCGGGAAGGGGCTTGCGCATCCCGTCCCTCAGTTCTTGTCATGATGGAAGAAGAGAGTGTTCTGAGAGTGAGCGGTAAACAAAGCCTGAAATCCAAAGTTTTACGAGTTTGCTCTACTAGTCTGTACATATAAACACAAGAAGGGTTATAGGATGCCTCAGAAAAAGAAAGACGCCATGGGACTGGATAAACCCGTAACAGAAGTGCAAGCGGACCACGAACTCTTCTTGCAAGCTTTTGAAAGTGAGTGGACTGAATTTGTCTACATGTCTTGAAATTCTCACCTCCACATCTCCTTCTATTAAGCTCTAATAGACTATATACATCATCTGAATGATTATATACCATGGTGGGAGTTACATGAGCCGGGATAGCTTTCGTCTCATGTATGGCAAGGACCATAATTAGCATTCGAGAGTACGAAGTTAATACTGCAGGTCACTAATGTTTCAGATAAATTGATTTTAGAATGGCGGTTATTTTTTCTAGCGGAAACGGTTTTAGGAAGTTTATTGGATATATTTAGTGAGGGTAATCTGCGTTGTCGTTCATTTTCATGGCAAGTCCAGGAGTAGTGTTATTGCAGCCCCATATACTACCATAGTTTGTCATGCATATTTACAGAGGCCATGTTAGTATATATTGTGAGAAGGGACAGGATTTTATTCCCGGTAGTGAATAAACATCTAATCATAGAAGGATAGGGGGATGTGATTCATATATTCCAGGACTAGGGCTTAATGGTTAAAGAGAATATTGACAGCAAGGCCTCTTTTTATTGGATGGGAACAGCCAGGGTTGAAGAGGAAGTACAGGGAAATATTATATAAAGGAAGGGCCAGGCTACAAATGCGACATAATTTCCTCAGCTAGAGAAATGTGTGTGAATAGAGCACACTTCACAACATGTGATTAATGCTAGTAAGAGGAGCGAACTCGGAGACAGACTCGGTAAATCTTAGCTAGGTATGGGGGATTATTAGGCTGAGGCCTCTCTAAACTCATTAATCAATAAATGTTAACATAGATCCAGGGTTTTACTTATGATATATTCAATTTTTAGCCCCCATTTAATCTCAGCTACATGTTTTATAATATTCAAGTTGTGGACCACTCAAAACCTTTACTAAAACGTTATGTTGATGATTATGAAGTTTAAAGGCACCACCTCAGTCTCTTAGGACTTTCATTGATTTTTCAGTGATATTATGTACAGCACTGTGTTTAGAATGTGAAGTCTTGAGTGTGATCTCGATTTTTTGTATTCCACATTGATAGATATTACTGAGGAGGGATATGAAGATCAGAACAAGTTATGTACTTGTAGAAATCAATAAACGCCATGAACACTTCTATCCTTCCCTAGTAGCTGAGATTTATGATAGAAATTTATGTTAATGGTAATATAGTGAGCTGCTAAGGACCATGTGTTGTGGCTTGTATGGGTATTGGCTAGTGGTGCCAAGCACTGCCCAGTGTATCATTTGTTTGTTTACATTTTGGGCAGGGATGCTGGAAAAATGATGTGTTGTATTTTGTCTAAAGCTGTGAAAATTAAGGTAAATCTTTCCTGTTAAAGGAGGTCTGGTGAAGTTTTCATAAGTTCTCTTGATTTCTAGAAGTATCTCACTCATTTTCCCTGATCTTCATTCTGCTCCCTGTTGTTACTTATTTATCCTAAAGATAATGTTCCAGATGCTCCCCAGTCTTATTTACTCTAAATGCAGTATGCTATCATTGGAAAATGAAATCAGTGAAAACCATAATTTTTTTTTTTAGTGTAATTTATAGGTCACTGGGAAAAAAAAACATTCTTGTAAAGATGTTTTTTCATGAGCAGTCTACCCTATTTGTGTGAAATAGAATTTCAGCCCTGGACATTATTCTTGTGATAATTCAGATAAGATTGTGTGGAATCAACCCATGGGAATGTTAAAGACAGGTTCTGTTGGTGTCGCTGTGTTATGGTATAAATCTGCTGTAGAAGTGGGTCATGGTTATTTAGGAATGAAGGGCATAACATTCATACAGTTTTTTCGTTTAGGTTTGACTTAAGGATGTTTTTCTTTGGTAGTTTACCTCAATCTGATTTCAGAGACTGTTAAGGATAATTGCATAATTTAAGGACATCCTCCATCACAGGTATTTCCCTGATTATGTTTAGTAATTTTAGAAAAGTGAAATGTTACTGGGATCAATGTCTTTTCGCCTATGATATGTACATTGATAGTGGGAAGGGCTGTGAAGATCAGGGAAAAGTGTGTGGTTACTACCATAAGTGTAGGTGAAAAACGTATAGAAACAACGAAACTCATGAAGAACTTCCCCTGATTTCCCTTAGCAGGCAATAGTCAGTGTGATTTTTCATGTTATAGTTGAATTACTACAATGATTATGTGTTCAGTACTATCTCATGGTGAAGAATGTTTTGATGGAAGTGGTTACATGTGGTAGGGTGAAGGAAAGCCACAGTGTGTGAAAATATTAGATGCAAATGCATGGCAAACAAAAACACCATAAATGAGAGACCATAATGCTCTTATATTTTCTGTATTAATTTTGATAAATTATTGGAAATGATTAAATTGTGGCTGCTAGGGGTACTTACATGAGGTTTTCATTGGTTCTCTTAGTTTCTGCAAATGTTGCTTGAACTTTTACGGGAACTTCCTATTCCATTATTCACAAAGTTGCAGGGTTAAAGTGAATGCTTCATACCCATCATCCTGGTGTCATTTTTTTGATGAATATGATAAACTGTAATTGCAGAAAGAAATTGATTATTAAAAGTAGGCCATTGTTTGCTTATAACTTTGAAAAAGGGAAATATGTATTTTTGAAAATCAAATATTGTCCAGAATTTAAAATCACTGTTAATGTTTTTTTTTATCATGGAATACTAGAAACAATAAACTCCATGATTCTTGATCAGATGCAATATCTCACCTTCCAACAAATGCTTACTCACTTCACTCTTAACAAAAGCATGTACATGACACCCTCAGTACACTTACATGCACTTAATCCTCTACAAATGTATCTGCACTTCACTAAACAAATGTATCTAAGCTTTATCCTCTTCAAATGCATCTGCTCTAAGCTTCACTCGCAACATATGCATCTTCACCACACCCCTAATAAACCTAGATTCAATGTACCCCCAAAAGATGTATCATTTGACGTCACTGTTCTTTGACATCCTGTTTTGGGGTGCTGATCCTTGGAAAGGAAAAGAAGAAACTGAACAAATACTTGTTGGTTTGAAGTGAGACTTAGGATAATAATGCATATCAGTTATCAACCTTTCATCTTTATATCTTGAGAAATCTGGTGCTATTATCTTTGACCAGCTTTATCTGTTGTATTTAGGCTGGAGGTGATGATTTCGTGATTCATGGGATGTAATGTCCATAGTTCTTTGTAGTATCATTGGATATTTCCCATTCAACCATTCCATTACCATCCACCATTCTCACTTCAGCAGCCTATACTTGCAGATCTCCCTCCCAAACAAATGACTTGACAAAATACATTCACAGCAAAATGACCAGACAAGATCTAATCAGCCACTCTTTTCACTAGACATACACCCTTCAGAAAGTATACTCCCAAGGCATATACAAGTTAACGTTTCCTGTCTGTGTTCTAAATACCCACAGTCTCCAACACAACAGACACTGCTTCAACATATACCCATCATGCCGAAGATGCAACTTTTACGTTGAAGAAAGTAAGCATTTACCCCTCAGCAGTCTTGTGCTTGTCCCAGTCACACACACACCATGACATGTGGCCTTGCTAGGTGAATGTGACAATCTTCCAGATAGAAGCCCCTATCACGGTAAGGACCATAGTTATGATTTAATGTAATAGATTACATCATTAACTTTTCACTTTCATAACCATGAGACGGGGCAACATTCGTGTAAAACTCTCTCCCGTAACAGTCAAATAGTAATTACTATTTCTTGAATCATGTTTGCTTCCGCCATTGCCCATAGATGTCAGTAGCATAATAACTGCCAGACTGAGGTGGAAAGTATATCACACGTGTCAGTCACCCACAGATGGTCAGAATTGACTTATATCACCGTACGATGTAGTTGATTTCTCAAGAAACAAATTTAGGGCTTTGAGTGTTTGCTTTTTTGTTGAGATGAATGAAATAAGTCAATAAGATAACATGTTCATTTGTTTATGTTGGTAAATTTCTACGTTTGTATGACATGTAGTTAAGTATAGAAACATGTACTCTGTATGTAGAAAAAAGTAATGCGTAGTGTGAAATCATACTGGGGGAAAAATCATACAGTATGTCTTGTGATTAGGTGTCTGTAGAATGAAATCATTCCCGAAAAGAACGTCAAAGTTATGAGCAGCCCAGACCCTTCTTCCCCTCCCACTTAACGGTAATTTCTTCAGTAATGCATAATATAGTCATATTCTGGAAGGAAAAGTGAAATTTTGTGTGCGTATGAGCACACTGGGAGAATGCAATTCCTGAGGAATTGTGTACGTGCATGGCTAGATGCATTGTAGAGCTTTAAAAGTGTGGTATTAGTAGATCCTTGTTTCTAAAGAGGTAAGATTTTATTATTTCAATATTGTCGTTTTCATCCTTGACGACCGAAAGCTAAGGAACAAGCCTATGTTAACATTGATTATCGAGGCCAAGTCTTTGTATAATGACTTGCAGAGTGAAGTTAATGAGGCAAATGTAGATTAAACTTACGGTACACGCAGAGGGTTGAGGAGTCATCATTTGGTGCAAGCAAAGAGGTTGAAGAGGCATCACGGTTTCCATAGAACGTATGGTTCCCAACTTAGTTCCGGAAATAACATCCTACGAGCGCGACAGGCATGGAAAACATTGTAGAATTCTTTCTCATATCCAAAGATGCGATGTGTTCAAATAAGGCCCATTACTCCTTCAACACCTTGCCAGCTATCATAAGAAACAGCAAGGGATGCATGGTAGGGAAGGTAAAGAGTGCACTGGGCAGGTACCTACACAGTGTACCAGACCAGCCAGGTTGTGTTGGGGAGGGGGGCTATATGGGCCTGAGGGCTGCGGATTCCAACAGCCTGGGACCACTCTGGGGTGTTAGGGTGAAGATTTGCCCGATGCCTTCACTTGGTATGGGTATGGAAGGGGACTGGGCGGCTCCTAGAGCCGATACAGAGGCACCAGAGCGGGACCTTGGGATATTTAAAGAATATTTAGCAAGGTGTGACACACCTCACCGGTTGTTTAATGTAGACGGGACTTTGGTAATTTTAGAAATGACTGACAGCCAGGACTGTCATTAGTAGGGGTGAAAAAAGTGTTCCGGGGTTCAAGGCTAATTAAAACCTGTCTAGAAGTTTCTACTTCAAGGGAAAGCTGAGGGAATATTGAACGTTTTAAGCTTGCTAGTGTGGCATTCATAACGTCCCAGGGCTACGGAGGGGCTTTGTAAAGTCGGTATTACCTTCGATTTGGCATTCTGAGTAGGAGGTATGGGTATGTAGGTAGGTAGGTAGGTAGATAGAGAGATGGATGGGGTCTGGGATGGCAAGATTGATGAGAACCTGTCTCGATGGATACTTAGAGGGTCATGGATGGCAAGATGGGTGAGAACCTGAGCTAGAGAGAGAGAGAGAGAGAGAGAGAGAGAGAGAGAGAGAGAGAGAGAGAGAGAGAGAGAGAGAGAGAGAGAGAGAGTATAGGAAGGCAAGATGGGTGAGAACCTGTCTAGATAGATAGATAGATGGGCCTTGGAAGGCAAGATGGATGAGAACCTGAATCCGGATAGATAGATGGGTATATAGATAGATGGGTCTTGGAAGGCAAAATGGATGAGAACCTGAGTCTAGATAGGTAAATGGATGGATGGGGTCTCGGAAAGCAGGATGGGGGAAAACCTGAGTATAGAGATAGATGGATGAATGGGGATATTGGAAGGCAAGATAGGTGAGAACCTGGGTCTAGATAGATATATAGATGTGGGGGGGGGGGGGTCACTGAAGGCAAGATAGGTGAAAACCCGAGTCTTGATGGATAGATGGGGTCTTGGAAAGCAAGACAGTTGAGAACCTACGTTTAGATAGATAGAGAGATGGATAGATAGATGGGGTCTTGTAAGGCCAGATGGATGGAGAACCAGAATCTAAATAGATGGATAGATAGATGGGTGTCTGCGAAGGCAAGGTGAGTGGAGAACCTTAGTCTGGATAGATAGATAGATAGATAGGTAGGGTCTTGGAAGGCAGAATGGGTGAAAACTCGAGCCTAGATAAGATAGAGATATATAGATGAGAGTCATGGAAGGCATAGTGGGTGGAGAAACTGAGTGTAGGTAGGTAGATTGATGGCGTTTTAGAAGGCATGGTGGATGGAGAACCTTAGTTTAGATAGATAGATAGATTTAGATAGATAGATAGATAGATGGGGGTCTTGAAAGGTAAGAGAACCTGAATCTAGAGAGATAGGTAGATAGATATATAGATGGAGTCTTAGACAGCATGGTGGATAGAAAACCTTAGTTTAGGTAGACAGGCAGACAGATAGATAGATAGATAGATAGATAGATAGATAGATAGATAGGGATCTTGGAAGACAAGACCAGAGTCTTTATAGATTGGTAGATAGATAGCTGGGATCTTAGAAAGCATGGTGGGTATAGTACCTTAGTTTATGTAGTTAGATAGATAGATAGATTAGATAGATAGATAGATAGATAGATAGATATATATGGGTCTTGGAAGACACGATTGGTGAGAACCTGAATCTAGACAGATAGAGAGTCTCGGGAGGGTATAGACAGGATGAGAACCTGATGTCTGGTTTTACCAGCGTCTTACCCGGAGTGTTAAGACCCATATTGTAGGAACAGATGGTTTCAAGCCATTGATCTCCCCGTTAAAGTGATGTGAGAAGGGGGTACCTTTCTGTGTGGCTGAGTCGTGGCACATTACATTGCTTCATATCTGGGAAATTTTTCTCCCCTTCCTCTGAAAAGTATTCTGGCTTGTCCTCTGGAAAGTATTCTGGCTCGTCCTCTGGAAAGTATTCTGGCTCGTCCTCTGGAAAGTATTCTGGCTCGTCCTCTGAAAAGTATTCTGGCTCGTCCTCTGAAAAGTATCTGGCTCGTCCTCTGGAAAGTATTCTGGTTCGTCCTCTGGAAAGTATTCTGGTTCGTCCTCTGGAAAGTGTTCTGGCTCGTCGTCTGGAAAGTATTCTGGCTCGTCGTCTGGAAAGTATTCTGGCTCGTCCTCTGGAAAGTATTCTGGCTCGTCCTCTGGAAAGTATTCTGGCTCGTCGTCTGGAAAGTATTCTGGCTCGTCGTCTGGAAAGTATTCTGGCTCGTTTTGTGGATGATGTTGCACAGTTGTGGGAGTGTGTGGCTATTGACCAGTAAGGGTGTGTTATAGTGGCAGGGGAGTGGGGCAGGACTGTGGGGGATCGGGACTAAGGTAAGTGTGGATGGTGGATGGCACATATCCTCCCCCTGCTCTCTCTCTCTCTCTCTCTCTCTCTCTCTCTCTCTCTCTCTCTCTCTCTCTCTCTCTCTCTAGCGGTGAGCTTAACGCGCTAGCCCTGTCACCATGGCTGTACCTCGTCGTTGTGTGCGTGCACGTCCGTGGGTATTCCGTCTGGGTGGTTGGCAGCTGTCGACCAGGGACATACACATTACCCGCATCGGTATCGGGAGGGTTAGTGTCGGCTGTGCAGTAAGCCCAACACTTCAGTGGCTGTCAAGTGACACTCCTGTCGCCCAGGATGCTGTCTTATCTTTGTCTCACCCACACGTGGGCTGGTGGCTTTCAATTTTTTTTTTTCCTTGAGACTATGTTCGGCCATTTGTCAATTTTTCGTTCCAAACACTCGTAATTCTCTCTCTCTCTCTCTCTCTCTCTCTCTCTCTCTCTCTCTCTCTCTCTCTCTCTCTCTCTCTCTCTCTCTCTCTCTCTCAGGTGGCATACAACCATTGATCAGGGAGCTACAACCCGCCAGGGAATCGGGAGGTTTATTGACGGCTGCGCATAGAGCCAGCATTTCAGTGGCTGTTACGTTTCACTCCTGTGGTCCAGGTTGTTTCTTCTTCTCCTTCTTCTTCTTCTTCTTCTTCTTCTTCTTCTTCTAGAAAGCGTCACCCACACATTGACTGCTTGCATAGTCTCGCACACAACACCTGACAGCACACAACTCACGCTACTTCTTTTTTTTTTGTAACCCTATTTTCGTGTGATGAGCACAACGCGGTAGCCCCGTCTCGTAATGATCTCTCTCTCTCTCTCTCTCTCTCTCTCTCTCTCTCTCTCTCTCTCTCTCTCTCTCTCTCTCTCTAAGAGTCTGTAGGATGCTAATGAATCATCACTTTTTGATGTTTAGCCCAAGAATAATAGGAAATACCAGTAATGAGTTACTTGATGGGTAATGGTCGCCAAATAACAGTAACTGAGAATGAGATAGACAGTAGACGAACTGAAAGAGAGAGCCTCAGTTCTGGGGAGATATGGACTACCAGGAGCCTGAGGGAGACAAAGGAGATCAATAGCGAAATTATTAATGTTGTTAACGTGATCTAGCATAGACAGTCATGGTGATCCAGCATAGACAGTCGTGGTGATCCAGCATAGACAGTCGTGGTGATCCAGCATAGACAGTCGTGGTGATCCAGCGTAGACAGTAGGAGTGATCCAGCTTAGACAGTCGTAGTGATCCAGCTTAGACAGTCGTAGTGATCCAGCGTAGACAGTAGGAGTGATCCAGCTTAGACAGTCGTAGTGATCCAGCGTAGACAGTCGTGGTGATCCAGCGTAGATAGTAGGAGTGATCCAGCATAGACAGTCGTAGTGATCCAGCACGGACAGTCGTAGTGATCCAGCGTAGACAGTCGTGGTGATCCAGCTTAGACAGTTGTAGTGATCAAGCGTAGACAGTCGTAGTGATCCAGCGTACAGTCGTGGTGATCCAGCGTAGACAGTAGGAGTGATCCAGCGTCGAGTCGCAGTGATCCAGCGTAGACAGTCGTAGTGATCCAGCGTAGATAGTCGTAGTGATCCAGCGTAGACAATCGTAGTGATCAAGCGTAGACAGTCGTAGTGATCCAGCGTAGACAGTCGTGGTGATCTAGCGCAGACAGTAGGAGTGATCCAGCGTAGACTGAAGGAGTGATCCAGCGTAGACAGTAGTAGTGATCCAGCTTAGACAGTCGTAGTGATCCAGCGTAGACAGTCGTGGTGATCCAGCGTAGATAGTAGGAGTGATCCAGCATAGACAGTCGTAGTGTCCAGCACAGACAGTCGTAGTGATCCAGCGTAGACAGTCGTGGTGATCCAGCTTAGACAGTTGTAGTGATCAAGCGTAGACAGTCGTAGTGATCCAGCGTAGACAGTAGGAGTGATCCAGCGTCGAGTCGTAGTGATCCAGCGTAGACAGTCGTAGTGATACAGCGTAGACAATCGTAGTGATCAAGCGTAGACAGTCGTAGTGATCCAGCGTAGACAGTCTTGGTGATCTAGCGCAGACAGTAGGAGTGATCCAGCGTAGACTGTAGGAGTGATCCAGCGTCGAGTCGTAGTGATCCAGCGTAGACAGTCGTAGTGACCCAGCGTAGACAATCGTAGTGATCCAGCGTAGACAGTAGGAGTGATCCAGCGTGGACAGTCGTAAAGCAAATGAAATACACAAAATGACATATGTTCACAAGCGGGGATCTACAGCCCCTGCCGAAACTACCTCGTATAGACCTCTGACTTGATATTTGAGTAAAGATCTTCGAACGAGTGATAAACACACACTGACACAGTACGTAACAGCCATATTGATGAGGGTCGACATGGATTTGTACCAGCTACAAGTCCTCGAATAGAGTTGCAGTTGCTGCACAAATATACAAATGATACAGTAATAGTAGGAGTGTTTTATATAACCTTTGTAAAGGCATTCGACAAAGTGAACTATAGGATCGATAGGAACAGTGGTTAAACACATGTAAATCAGAGCAGGGGATTAAGGCGTTCCCATCAAACGGGATAGAAGTGACAATTGGTGACTCACGATGTAGCCTTCACCAACTCTTCTGATACAAGGCGTATAGTAGTGTCCGCAAAATAACATTGTCTGCCACCCATATATTTCCAAAGGCGTTAACGGCTAAGGTGTATTGTGGTTACAAACATATGACGCTTTCTGTGAAATCATCATACATCTGGTTGCTGAGACTAGAATGTCTAACGATGTGAGAGTCTAGCAACCCTCCTCAGTGTGCCTCAGGCTATCTTGGCTGCTACTATATTTTGGGAATTTCTCTGGGCGTTGTGTTTCTTCCATCGGTCCATTAAAATGGTTGGCTCGTACATTTTTACCGAGGAGAAAGCCCAACTTCTCACATTGGGCGTTCAGAACGCACAATCAGGCGGCTGCTTCATGCACCACCTTATTCAGAAGATCAAGACCCTCTAGACACGTAAAACATGGACCTATAATACTTTAGGAACCTTGCCAGTTCCATGCCCAGACGTCTGCATATGATAATCACTGCCAAAGGAAAGATGATAGAGTACTAAGATGTAAGTGTGACATCGCCTTTGAACATGTTTAGGGGGGGGAAACAATTTTTTTTTTCTTACGCTTGTACCTCCATGGTCATTTGGTTGCTTTCCGCTTATTACAGAGTACTTCCGCATTGTGTCAGATGAGGATGTTTTGTTAGGAATTCCACCAGTACAGCAAGTAGCCCCAGAACTCTTCTTATCAGTTATGTCTTAGACAAAGATGTATAAGGAAATGTATCAGGGTTCCACACTGATGACAACAGAATCAACAAATGACATACACGTTAGAGGATGAAGAGAAATTGCCAAATAAAAAAAAAAAACGGTAACGGGATATACAAGGCACAGGAAAATCATGAGAAGTTCACCATGAGCGATAAAAGTTTGATGATGAGGCTTTTCAGGACAGATGGATATGAAGCGTGGCTATTGGTGTCGTATATGGTCGCCATCAAGATAAGAAGTTAACAGGCTGGGGAAAAAAAAAAAAGGAAAATGATTTCGTGGGTAAAATCAAGCGAATGGATCATTTTGATTATCTTGAGTAACCGGTTTACAGAAACGAATCAATAGCCTCTAGAGAGAAAGGCGATAAAGATGTATTATACATGCATGGTGACAAATTAAGGGCATCCGAAAGGAGATTCGTCCTGTAAAAGAACATTCCAGCACGGGAGAAACAATGTCTGCTGCAATACCGTGGACAGTACCAAGACATTAGATAACTTTCATGAGATCTTGTCGAGGAAGATGGAAAAAGTTATTCACTAATATCAAGTGAAACAAATCCCCAATTGATAAATTTAGAAACACACACCAGCCTTGATAATTGGCGAGAAAAAGTTTAGGGTGATTCCAGGTGGTGAAATAGCACTGGTTTCAAAATAAGGAAATGCGACTGAAAATTAGATATATACTTGACATATTTTGGTCTTATGTCAAACAAAAATTAGATATATACTTGACATTTTTTTGGTCTTACATATGTTTGATGTTCATGGATTTATTAATATTGTTGATGTATATAAAAACTTATTTTTGGATTATGTAAATCAAACGTGAATTTAGAATTTATTTAGAATGTATGGCACAGGCGCATAGAAAAGTAAGAGATATTCATTAGGGTATAGGGCAGAGAAGGGAGGTCACTGCCTCTGTCTAGTTAGGCTTACCGTATACACGGTGTAGGATGCTTGCTCAATGCTCCATTTATCACTTGTTCTTTGTCGATGCTTTTGCTCTTTTTAAGATTATTAAATTTTCTGTTCTTGCCGTTTCCTTCTTCAGTTGTTAGGCATATACTGTTTCGATTCACACGCGATAATAGTTTCCTGCCGTGTATGATGTGTTTGTCCATTTACGTTGGACATGTCGCTGTCACGTTTTAAACCCTCATAATCACTTTCGTGACAGTTGTCATGGATAAGTGTGTTATCAACACATCCATTTTCGTGGCACTAATGCAAAATTTTATTATTAATAGTAACAGATGATGATCTCTGGCATCACTGGTTTTGTATTAATTTTAAATCGTTACTGTTTTTGCTTTTATCACTAAATGGTGTAGAAACCTTACAGTTGATTTCCATTCATTTCGCCTTACATGTATATCACTGTTGTTTCCGTGTTGTTATATCAAGTCCCAACGCTTTGGAAGGATGGGATTTCTAATTTTTTAAACCGGTTTTACACTTAATTGTAAGTCTAGTAATTCATATATATATATATATATATATATATATATATATATATATATATATATATATATATATATTTATATATATATATATATATCCTATTGTCTTTCCTGTCATTAGAACATAACACTTTTCGGGTCATTTTGACAGTGTTGGAAAGTGTGAACTTTGAACCATGTAAACATTACTGAAGGGTCAGCGACAGTATTGCTGGAACATAATACAGAAACCCATCCCCAAAAGCCCTAGTATTGAACATTTTGATTACTTATACAACATGACGGAGACAACCATTTGTTTCAAACACCCTGCCCTCTCTAAGCCAATGGATTTTTTTTTTTTTGTTAATGTAACCATTTTGTAATTATTGTGTAGTTAAAAACAGGACATTAACAGTGAAAAACGATCGATTTGAAGGTATCAGAGTTGACTGGAGGCCAACACCTTGATTTAGTCTAGCAATCACAGAAAACGAAACTCCGCCCACCGAATCTGACGCAGACTTCTTCCAAGTTACTTGAAATATGATGGGAACATTTTTTTTTTTTTTTTAGATGTTTTCCTGACACCTTTGTTGCAGAGAAAATAATCTGATTGTGAGTGAGAACACTCAGGCATGAAGAGTACTTGGTCGAAATTCATTTTTAGTTCATTTGTGTTATATGACGATAGCAAGTTCAAGAGATTGGTCCTCATCATTTGTGTTATATGACGATAGCAAGTTCAAGAGATTGGGCCCCATGAACTGAGAACTTCTTCCTTGTGCTGAAGAAATATCCCTTCAGTTAAAATAGGTAATGGTACGTAATGGTACCTACAAACGCATACACGCGTAAGGAGCAACTGAGCAAACTACGTAGTATTAAATACAGAAACAGTAATCACACACACACACACACACACACCATATTTGTCTTGTAAGACACTTTACTCAACTTGCCAGTTTGATAATATTTGTCTTCCTTTAAAGAATTCGGTGATACTACGCCTGTCGAAGAATAAGACCGCTCATTTAACAAAGACCAATCTAAATATTGCTTTTGGCCTTGTTAGAATAAGATGCAAGATTGGTTTAATGGAGGAAGTTTTATGTTACCAGAAGCAGAAAAAGTTTGCGTATTCTTGTGAGGACAAAAGGAGGCAAAAATTATGTTAGTGGAAAGAGCCGAGTGACATGGATATCTTAGAGGCCTTAAATTTGTCCATTAAAACGAGGTAAAGGTGACCAGAACACAGTGTTTCAGATGTTTGATGACGTCATTAATGCACAGTTATAGCTACGATGCATGGGTACAATAACCAGAAACCTAAACTTGAAAGTTTGGAAGAAACATGAAGATTCGCCACTCCTTTACCCAAGTGCTTGTTCGCTGCTAGGTTGTTAGATTTAATTACTTACAAAGATGGCACAAACCTTGAATATCATAGTTTAGAAACACTTTAGGGGGTGAGTGGTAAGATGATCTCAAAATGGAAAAGACGTAAATAATACTTTACCGGTGAGAATAGTGGGTAACAGAACTGAGTGATGAAATTGTGAATGTGGACAGCATGCTGCAGGTGTTTGATGGTTAAAAAATGTTAAGAGATGGGAACTCGCGAATGTAGAACTTCTACCCATACTATACCAATTATACCTGGCTAATGCAAGCGCGTATGGGATAAGAGATTAGAGATATTGTAGACACAAGGTTACGCGGCAAGGTACTACATTGTAAATCTCTCCCTGTGACACAAATACTAATCAAATGCACATACACAAAACTACCTCATACTAGTAAACACTATAGTCCTAGTGTGTTCCGCACACTAATTGATATTATTTGTTTCTTTGTTGTTTTACTGGAATCCTCTGACAAAAGCTTAAGCTAATGTTTTCCTCTTGGAATTAAAGGAAGACCCTTTTAATTTTGTTTTTTAAAGTACGTTATTTCAATATTCCTTTCGCATTCAGCACTTTCCTCTGAATCTTGTTAACTTGTGGTAACAATATTCATGGGTATATCAATTAGTTGTTTTCATTACGCATTGTAGTAGTTATGTATAATCTACTGAACTTGTTAAGCTATGGAAGGCTATGTGCATATACCAACACAGCCAATTGCAACAATTGGTGTTACTGTAATGCAAGCACCTCGTTGTATTGTGGATGGGGGTCTCATCCCTCTGGAGAATAATGTATAAAAGTTTATCCAAATCAGAGGAATTAATGTAAGACCATGAATTAGAATATCATTATAAAGTTCCAGTTTCAAATAAAAGCTTTTGGGTGGTGTAGTTAAAGTAGAAATTTAATTTTGTATGTGAAGCTGTTGATGATAAGGGCCTATACTTTCACTTCATAGTGTTGCATCAATTAGTCTTGAAGCTGAAGATTCTGTCAAGTTAGATTTCTTTACAGATAACTCTTTTATTTGTTGATGACTGATGTATGCTGAAAACAATTACAAAAGTAGATTCTTGATAGCTGTGGTTGCAGTCTCAGTATTGGCATATGCACATGTTTGAAATCTGCTAGCTTGCATGATTATGGCATGTAGTTAATGCTTTGAACAATGTATAGAAGGTCCAGTGAATATGATATATATATGTCTGTTGGGTGTTTTGAATTTTAGTAAAGAAAAAATGTATAGATTCTGTATCTAAAAAGCCAAGCAGACTGTGAGGTAATTGTAACAGATGTGTACTCTACATTTTGGCTGGTTTCATTGGATTTTAACCTTATGGGGCTTGGACTTGTGAGAATTTTGACCTAACAAAATCTTTGTAACAGGATCTTTTTGGATGTTGATTACATTTTGTTTGATGAACCTTCATTAGCCAGTATGTATTTATAAGGAAGTTCATACCCATGTACTGCAATTAAGTGAACTATAAAGGTTGAAGACAAAGCCTAATCAGTCAATGCACTGATGCATGTTTATTACATACTATTATCTGATCTGGTGTTTGAAGTCTTCCATGATTTTCTTTATATCAGTCTTGAAGAGTACTGATTTTAAGAGTCCTTATCTCTTACTCAAAGCTGGAGTTGATTTTACTTTTTATCTATAGCCTAAACTACATTCCTAGTCTTAATTTTTTCTACATTTTAATGTGCTTTGATTAGATTCTGAGATACCCTTTACTTTTTGGTTAGAATAAGTATTTAGCTCTTCTGTTAAATATTTAAACAAGAAGATTTGATTTCTTATTTCTTAGGCTTGATTGCTTTATATTTCTCACATTTTGTTAATGCATTGTCTTGAATATCTAATATAATTCATTGCTTGGTTTGTAGATTTATTAGGAGAGTGATGAACTTTTCTGGTATGACTAAGCCATTTATAGAAACAGTTTTTAAACATGATGTGATAGCTTAAGTTTTAAGGAATTCATTTATAAACTTTGAAACTATGTGTACAGGTTGGTTTGATAATTAGATATGTTTTTCTGACATTATCTACAGTATCTATTTTCAGTATATTAAAAGGATAAACTGTCTTAAGCATGCTTACAGCCTTTTTGTGCTTATTACAAATGAAGTCAGGGAACAGTGTTTTGGACTGTGTATTCTTACAGGACATACCAGACAGGTGTGAGGTTTGTCACCTTTACATTGTATTGTTAACAATACTGCACAGCTGTAGCAGTATAGGACAGTAATATGTACTAGGTAATTGAATTGATTTGAAAAAAGTAGAACAGTGAAATATATTTTAGAAATGGGGACTAATCTTTTTTTGTGCTGTTGCAGAACCCACACAGATCTACAGATACTTAAGATCAAGAAATGTTCTAAGTGTGAGTACAATTTTTTTTTATTCATTGTCATGTTCTTGAAATTGAAATTACAAATAAATGATTGTGTGGATGGAATATGTGTTATAAGAATATGAAATGTTTAAAAGATGTTTTAAGCAAATTCCCTCTCAGGCACTGACTTTTAACCTTAAAATGTCTCACTAAATTTTCTTTTTCAACCCTCAAAATCCACATTCTTTTTTATTTTTCTTAAATTGTGTAAGAAATGTATTTAACCTTACAGTTCAAAGATATATGACAATGAAAAAATAATTTCATACATATATATCATTCAGTACTTTCACTCTTATAGTGTGTAGAGGTGTTTTAGATTTATAGATATTTTAGCACATGCTAAAAAGTGGGTGAGTGAGGCCAGAGTGTCATTATTAGTTGATAAAGGTGGTAGTGACTGGTCAAGGAGAGTCATGGATTTTGTTGTTGTTTCGCTCACATGTAAATTTTCATAAAAGTTCATTATTGTTAACAGGTGTATAACAGTGTCTCTTAGGAGCTATAGATGTTGATTGTCTGTCATATACTGGGAGGGTACCTGGCATTACCAAGAAAAAACGATGGCCATTGGTGGCCTCAAAATGGCCTATGATGGCCTTGAAATGGCTTTCAAGGCCAACTTGCAAAAGCTTAAAACCTGTCCCAGATTCTGATGTACCTACGCCAATAATTGACATTTGCTGGGTGCTACATTCAGCTGTGAAAAAGTAATAAATGAACACATTAACAGACTTGCCTAGGTCTTACCGAGGTCCTACCCAGATTATCCACAAGCTATCTCCAGGTCATCCCTGAATCTACACCAGTTTCTCATCAGGACCTCCTCTGTCTTTCTCAGGTCTTTCTCAAGTCCTTCCCGGGTCTTTTGCACATTTTAACTTTGCCCAGATTCTGAGGTAGTACATACATCTAAAATATAAGGCCTTTAGGTGCTACAGTTCAGCAATGAAAGAGTAACAAATGCACAAATAGATCTTCCTAAGGTTCTCCCCAGGTCTACCTTAGATCTTCTCCAGGTCCTCCACAAATCTTCAGTTCCTCATTTGGTCTTCCCAAAGTCTTGTCCAGGTCCTCCAATGTATCAACTGCAGTTTGTCGTTCCCAGGTCTGCTGTAGTTCTTTCTCAGGTCTTCCAGGTTCTACCCAGGTTTTCCCCAGATCATCCCTAATCATTCCAAGGTCTTCCCCATAACCTTCCTTGGTCTTCTCCAAGTCTTGCCAAGGTCCCAGGTATATGTGAGGTTGTAGGGCAGTAGGCATTGATATATTAAATGTTAATTGATGTGTGCAAAGGCGAGGTTGTTAGATGTGATGGCATGTAGAGGAGCAGCCAGTGAACCGTCTGATTATTTATAAATGGCAGTGACAAATGTGAAAGTTGGTGTTGGGTTTTGGATAAGAGATGATGTATGTGTGAAAGAGTAATGAAAGTTAGTGAGTTTGGAAACTGTTTGCTGTGCTTGGTTGTTGTGTTTGCAGACATTTTAGGAGAGATCAAGTGAAGAATGGCATTGGGTGAGTCGGTGAAACTAGATGAAAGTGGTAGAGGAGTATAAGAGGGAAGTTGTACGGAAATGGGTTGGTGGAAAGTATGGTATGTGTAAGGTGGGAGGTGCATGTGTGAGTTAATGCAGTTAAATTGCAAGGGAAAGAGAAAAGTTTGGTGTATAAATGTGAAATAAAGTGCTAGTGATTTGAGGGAGTACAGGTGAAAGTGTTTGGAAGTCAAGAGAAAGACATGAGAGCTGTAAAAGAGGACAAAAGAGGAGATGAGGAGAAACTTTTGAGAGGATAAGAAAATGTCAGGAGGAAAAACAGGCAAATTAGGGTGGACCATGAGAAAAGAAGAAGGGAAAGTGTTTGTGGATAAAAGATGCAAAATAGAGATGGATTGAGTGTTTTGAAGGAATGGTGAAAGTGTTAATGATAGGAGAGCAGATGTAATTTGTTTGGAATGAGGTGGTAGGCAGTGTGAGTGGCTTCAGGCAGATGGGATTATAAAAAGAGAGGAGGAAGCAAAAGCTTTGTGCAAATGAGTTGTAATAAAGCTTCAGGTGTGGTTGAGATTATGGCTGTGTTGCTCTGGAAAGGGTATGGTGGTGTTGATTAGCTGGTCTTGCTGTTTAATGTATGTATGGCCCATAACCTAGCACAACTTGGCTTCAGGGTGAGAAGATCATGTTACTCTTGGTTGTTGGATCATCATGAAAAATTAATTTGAAATTTGGTTTCTTTCAGCCAATCTTTCTTCAACGCACATTATACTACATGCGTGGGAGGATGAGCCGGAGTCATAAAAACAGAATGTCATTCAAACTGGATTTACTTCTTGACAAGGTGATTGATGAGATTTACTTTCTTGCTATAATTTGTTTTTTTATCAAGATTATCATTACAGATTAATTTAGGTGTTTATTGGAAATCATTGATATAGGTAAAGATATCTTTGTTTATTGTTGCATAAAATTGTAATGTTCGGACAGTGTAGCGTTAGAAATTTTATCAATGGTTTTCTGAATCTACATGTTACAGTTAGTGGTAGATTAACCAGTCAACATTGACCTCTTTGGACTTGCTACTCGTATTGTAGGAGAATCTCAGTAAATATTTGGTAAAGCGGTAGATTAGCCAGTCAACATTGACCTCTAGGACTTGCTACTGGTATTGTAGGAGAATCTCAGTAAATTCTTAGTAAAGGAAGTATTTTCTCTTCTGAACTTTTTCTAAAAAAGACTTACTATATAGAAGCATGTATCCCTAATCAAATCTCAGAATGTGTATGGTATGCGATAGCCTGTTATTGAATATTGTCTTCTTTGGAATCATATAATCTTGATAACATGAATTATCATTTTAAATTGTATAGTTGTTCTGTTGTCTGCACTTACACCACCATTGTTATCTCATAATGCTAAACATCATGTATGAATGGTGACAGGCTTGAATACTTGAATTTTGCTGTGTAATAGAAGCATGTATAATGTATGGAATTGCAAATTGTGCCAAAGTAAATTAATTTTTTTTTATATTTATGTAGAAAGTATGGATGGATGACAGTAAACATATGAAGGATGAAAAATCCAAATATGAATGAATACTGGTTGCAAAGATTACCCAGGCTTGATGAGGTCAGAAAAGCTGCCCTTAGAATGAGAAGTTTTTAGTGGGACTTTACTCTCTTTTGTAAAAGACAGCGATACAGCCTTGCTGAAGATGTCTTTTCATTTGCAGTGTAATCATAGGTAGGCAGAGTCCGGTAATGTCAAGTTTCATATTTATTGTGTAAAGCCAGATATTAAGTGCTGAGTGTGGAAATTCATATTTCACTTAGCACATTGTTGTTTGAGGATGTGTATGAGTGAACTGAGAGGTCATATGCATGTAATCCTCCCCATGGATTTAGGAACAAAATCAGTGATGGCAGATAGGAAGGTTAGTTGTCATGTAGAAAAGCTGATGATTAGTGCTTTGTATATTACCATAAGTTATTATAAGCAGTTTAGTAACAATTGTAATACTTTCCAGGTTACTCAGAAGAGTGAAAGACAAAGTGAAAGACCAGCTGGTTACCTCAATATAGCCTTCACCGGGTTCCATGATAATAAATGTGAGTCATGTTTGCTCAAATGGGCGAGTAAATGTTTCTTAGGTTTGGAGTATAAGTCATTAGTTAAGCCAGATTTAGTTGTAAGTATTTTTTCATTATGATGCTCTTGATATTTTCCAACCTTAAGAAAAATGTATGTTGTCATTTATTTTTTGGATGTGTGTTCCACCAGTCCAGTTTCTCACCTCACACTGAAGTGATCCCTACTATCTTTTCCTTGTGCAGGGTCTTCCATATACTTTCCCATCTTCAGGTGGATAAGGCTTATAGGCCAGATGGCATACCATCTTGAGTTGTAAGGGAGTGTGCCTCTGAGCTGGCTCTGATTCATGGAAGTATGCCATAATGCAGCCCGAGGAAACTTTTTTGATGCTTCCTACTATTTTCCCATTGCTTTTTTCTGTTTTGAACAAAATCTTTGAAACTCTTTTTAACACCTTAAGATCCCATCTGCTTCTTTTTAGCATTTTGCTGTGCAAAACCTGCTGTTGACCTTTTCTGCTGTGTGACTCACCTCTGGTCCTCTTGTTTTTTTTGTGAAGCTTATGTTGTGGCTGTAAACATATCCAAAGCATTTGACAGGACTCAGCTGAAGCCTTGTTTTCTAAACTTCTTTTCTTTGGGGTTTTTATTTTTTCTTATGTCTAATGCATAACTTCCTCTCAGGCTGATACCTAGGGTTCTGTCCTGTTGCTTACTTTTTCCTTCCAGTAGATAATCATCTCTAAGTGCTAACCCTGTTCATTTTTATGCTAGTGAGTCAAATTTGAACACGTAACTTTTTTTATTTATTCCTCACTCTGATACTCATACTTTCTTGCATTGAACACATCTCCTTTAATTTGAACCTGATTCTTAGAATGGGGAAGCAGTAACTGGGAAAAACTTGGTGTTGCTGAAATAAAGTTTCTACCTATATTTCGACGTGCTGTCAGTGGATTGAACCAGGGCATGTGAAGCGTCTGGGGTAAACCATGGAAAGTTCTGTGGGGCCTGGATGTGGAAAGGGAGCTGTGGTTTTGGTGCATTATTACATGACAGTTAGAGACAGAGTGAACGAAAGTGGCCTTTGTTGTCTTTTCCTAGCGCTACCTCGTGCACATGAGGGGGAAGGGGGTTCTTATTTCATGTGTGGCGGGGTGGCGATGGGAATGAATAAAGGCATAAAGTATGAATTATATACATGTGTATATATGTATATGTCTGTGTGTGTGTATATATATGTATATGTTGGGATGTATAGGTGTGTATATTTGCGTGTGTGGACATGTATACATGTGTATGTGGATGGGTTGGGCCATTCTTTAGTCTGTTTCCTTGCGCTACCTCGCTAACGCGGGAGACAGCTACAAAGCAAAATAGAATAAATAAGATAAACCTATATCTCACTATTAAAGTTACTCATTTCCCTTCATTCAATTTCAGAACACCACATTTAGCTTTGTAGTAACATAAACATGTTTGGCAGAACCATATCCTCCACTCAGTCCTCATCTGACATGATTAACCATTGCAAAGTCTGCTTCCCAAAATCTGGGGATGTTTTGTAGGTGCCATAACCATTTTTCCTTAGAGCAAGTTTTACATTCATGGGGTTTTCATTTTTTCCAGTATAGAGTACTGGTCCAATATCTGGGGGTAAGGAGATGCTTTCCCTTCCCATTTGTTAGCTGGAGTGGAATCAAATGCCTTCTGTCTCATTAATTCATGTAGCACCACCTCCTTCCAACCATCCCTTTCTTTTCACCTTGATGCTGGTCTATCTATGTTTATTTTGGTGATTTCTGGCAAGGTGGACAGAAGTGAAGGCTGGAATTCAAAGATATAATTCTGTTGATTATACCTGTTGAGGTATATGGGAAAATAATGATTAAGATGAAGGTGGCATACATAGAACATCGGAATAGGGATGACCTGTGTGGCTTCAGGAGAGGCAAAGGGTGAGTGAAACAGGTGTTTAAAGAATTTGTTTGAATCTGGAGAAAGCATATGATAGGGTTGACAGAGATTCCTTGTGGAAAATGCTGTGAATATAGGATGTGAATAGAAAATTACTAAATGCAGTGAGCAGGTTTTACCTGGTGAGTATAATAAGGCACATGTGTAAGTTAGAAGGGAGGAGGGTGACTGGTTCCTGCTGAAGTTAGGTCTTCTTTAGAGGAGTGAGATATCATCATCTGTGTTACTTTTTATGTATGAGGTGGTGAAGGAGGTGAAATTAGGGTCTGAGAGTGAGTGGGGTGCAGTTTATGGTATTCTTAGGGTTGCACAGATGTAAAATGTATCGTTTGCTCTTTGTAGATGTTATGATACATGGCAGTGGTGGCAGACTCCAGTTAGAAACTTCTTGATCTTTTAGCAGAGTGTAGGAAAGTACATGACAAGAGAAAATTCAGAGTAAATGTGAACAAAATTAAGTTAGTAAGGTACAACAGAAGGATGAGACTGGATGGTTTGATTGTAAGCATGCATGGAAGAAGTGGAGTGCATTAGGTGCCTGTGAATGGATGTGGCAGATGGTGGAACTGTGTTAGGGTGGGAGATGGGGATGAGATCCCAAGTGCATTGAGGAGTGTGTAGAAAGAGTTAATTGCATGTCAATTTAAGGATGTATATGTATGAAGGCATTGTTGTCCTATTGTTGGTGTATGGAAGCTGGGCCTTGAATGCCAAAGAACAGAAGTGGGTGGACGTGTTGGAAATGAAATGCACAAGGAAAAGATGTGAGGTGTGAAATAGGTTGATTTGGTAAGGACTGACACTACAGGAGAAAGGTGTGGTAGTAAGCACAGTCTGAAAGAGAGAGCTGACCAGGGTTTGCAGAAATTGTTTGACATATGGAGAGGCTCATATGAAGGAAATGGAGGAGGAAGCCTAGAATATGGAGGGATGGATTGAAGAAGATTTAGGGGTTCAGGGCCTGAACATTTAGGAAGATGAGAGGAGTGCTTAGGATAGAATGAATTGATTTAGTATACCTGGGAAGAGGGGAGTCATGCTGTCAGTGGACTGAAGGCACATGAAATGGTCAAGGTAAACCTTATCATGATAAGTGGGGCTTAGCTGTGAATGTTGGTCTATTTTGAGTACATTATACATGGCAGCTGAAGAGTGGGTGTGCTTATATGAGGCCATTGTTTGTTTGTTTGTGATGCTACTTTGCTAGGGTAGGATTAGAAATTTTGCATAAAAAAGAAAGAAAAAGGGTTAAATTTGGAAATTTAAGGAGGCTCATAACTTGAAAATTGCTCATTTGGGTTTGAAGTTACAGAGATATTTTTGAACACCTATCTAGTTATTGCATTGTCTGCCCATTCATAATGAAAAGTTACACCTTTACCTAGTAAGGGTGTGTTTGTGATTATTTTAAATGGTCAGGTCAAATACACTGAATTGTGTACTTTAATACAGTTGTTTCTCATTGTGTAAAGAATTGAATGGCATGGGACCCATTATACTTGTTTAGATTTTCCTTTAGTTATGCTCTTTATAAGAAGGCTTAATGTGGAACATAACATGGCTTATTGCTTGAAGATTTGGGTATATCAAATGGTATACTTTACTAAGGTGTTTCTCATTATGAGTCATCCAAAATTCCAAAGCTGGTGCATTATGGCTGCAGTAAGTAGCCAGAGCTTTAAAACTTGCTGGAAATTCAAGTATGGGTCTCATAATATATCATGCTTTAAAGTTTTAACCTTTCCTATGCATTAATTAGCCATACCATGTACTACAACTTTACTGGGGCTTCCATCCCACACCACCGCACACTAGTATCTGTTATAATTGTAGTTTGCATCCCAAGAAGCTTGTTTGAATAGCAGTGTTGGCCTAAGATTTTTATTTGATGAATACAGTGTTATAATAGGAAATGAAATATAATGCCAAAAACAATAGCATAAGTACATGATTACCACAAACATTTACATGTTGGTGGTAATATTTTATACCTCCACCAGTGGGGCATGAACCTATGGCTGATGATAAGCATTAAATTGGTCTACAATGTCTATAAGTTGAATTGCTGTTTCCATTCTTATGTAGCCTAGTAAGTACCTGAGTTGGTTGTAACCCTGCCACTGTATGCTCAGCAGTTTGTGGTTTGAGCCCCAATGTTGGAGGTATATGTTCTGTAAAGTGCACATTGTTATGCACTTGTTCTAGATTGTATAACCTCTTGTGTTTGTCAGTGTCTTGGTAGAAAGCTTCTGTTGATTACTGATGCTTGGGGGACTGATATAAGAGAATGAAGATGTCTGTTTAAAGGAGAAATGTATTTGCAATTAGTTGAATAATTGGTTCCTCTCTTATAGCCCAGTTGCCTAGTTGGTAGTGCGTCTGTCTCACACTCAGCAATTCAGGCCCATTTGCTGGAGGCATAGAATATGTTCTGTACTGTGCATGTTATGCACTTGTTCTAAGATTGAATTACCACTGTGTTTTTCTGTGTCTCAGTGAAAAGCTTCTGCTGGTTACTGGTGCTTGGAGGACTACTCCAAGAGATCCATGATGTCTGTACATTTGATGAGTAGATACTGGATTTTTCAAGTTGCTCGTTCCTTTCTTATAGTGTAGTGGCTTGGTTGGTAGTGGCCCTGTCTCATGTTCAGCAGTCATTGGTTCAGTCCTTACTGATATAGGTAAAGAATATGTTTTGTAAAGTGCACATTATATACTTCTTCCAAGCTTGTGGTAGTATGCATCCCAGAAAACATGCTGTAATGAAAATGTTGGTATAAGAAGTAAGAATGCATTTATAGTGCCTTTGTAGAAAGGTAAAGCAGATAAAGGTGAGTGTTCAAACTGCAGAGGCATAAGATTGTTGAGTAAATACTGGGTAGATTTTATGGGAGGGTATTGATTGAGAAGGTGAAGGTAGGTACAGAGCATCAGATTGAGGAGGAGCAGTGTGGTTTCAAAAGTGGTAGAGGATGTGTGGATCTGGTGTTTGTTTTGAAGAAAGTATGAGAAATACTAAGAAAAACAGATAGATTTGTAAGCGGCATTTATAGATCAGGAGAAGGCACATGATAGGGTTGATAGAAGTGCTTTGTAGATCTTAATAATTTATGGTGTGGGAGGAAAGCAGCTAGAAACAGTGAAAAGTATTTACCAAGGGTGTGAGGCATGTGTACAAGTAGTAAGAGAGGAGTGTGAATGGTTCCAAATGAAGTTCAGTCTGCAGCAGGTGTGTATGATGTCACCAGGGTTATTTGATTTGTTTATGGATGGGGTGATGAGGGAGGTAAGAGTCTGGGAGAAAGGGTTGAGTGTGCAGTCAGTTGGGGATGAGAAGGACTTGGAAGTTAGTCAGTTGCTGTTCACTGATGATACAGCACTGATGGCTTATTTGAGAGAGAAGCTGCAGAAGTTGGTTACTGAGTTTGGAAGTGTGTGGAAGGAGAAAGTTGAGAGTGACTGTAAATAAAAGCAAGGTTATTAGATTCACCAGGGTTAAGGGACAAGCTAGTTGGGATTTAAGTTTGGGGCAGTGAAGTGTTTTAGATATCTAGGAGTGGAGTTGGCAGTGAATGGAACCATGGGAGTAGGAGTGAGTCATATTGTAGGGGAGGGGGGCAAGGTTCTAGGAATGATGAAGAATGTGTGGAAAGAGAGACCACAATCTCGTAGAGCAAAAATGGGTATGTTTGAAGGAATAGCATTTCCAACAATATTATATGGTGTGAGGCATGGACTATAGGTAAGGTTGTGTGGAGGAGGGTGAATGTGTTGGAAATGAAACTTTTGAGGACAGTATGAGGTGTGAGGCGGTTTGATCAATTAAGTAATGAATGGGTAAGAGAGATGTTTGGTAATATGAGTGTGGTTGAAAGTAGAAGAGGGTGTGTTGAAATGGTTTAGACAAATGGAGAGAATGAATTAGGAAAGGTTGGCAAAGAGGATATATGTGTCAGAGGTTGAGGGAACAAGGAGAATGGGTGACCAAATTGGAAGTGGAAGGATGGAGTGAAAAAGATTTTGAGGGATCAGAGCTTGAGCATGCTGGAGGATGAGAGGCATACAAGGAATAGAGTGAATTGGAAAGATGTGGTATACTGGAATCGATGTGCTGTCAATGGACTGAACTAGGGTGTGTGATATGTATGGGGTATACCATAGAAAGGCCTGTGGGGCCTGGATGTGGATAGGGAGTCGTAGTTTCGGTGCATTACACGTGACAGCTAGAGACAGCGTGAATGGTTGTGGTCTTTTTTTGTCTATATTCCTGGCGCTACCTCATTGATATACGGGGTGGCGATAATGTTTCCTGTGGGGTGAGGTGGTGCCGGGAATGGATGAAGGCAAGCAAGTATGAATCTGTCTGTATGTGAGTGGATGTGTCCTTCTTTGCTTTCTGGTGCTACCTTCCTAATGCAGGAAACGGCGATCAAATATGGAAAAAATTTCTTTTGTGTAAATAGCATTACAGAAAAATTTACATACAAATACATGAAAAAGAAAGACTTGAAATAGCTTCAAAAATTAATTTGCAGTGCAAAGTTGTATGGGCAGCTGAGGGCTGGGTGTCTATACATTGTTCACCTCATGGCTTATTCCCTTGTTCATGAGTGTTAGTACAGTTAGCCATGCATAAATGAATCTATGAAGCCATTTGAAGTCTTGCATTGTTTTGTATGGTGTGAGTGACATTGCAGAGGCTGTATGCTTCTGATCAATCCCATTAATTTGGAAATGGAATGATGATACTATATAGGTACGGTTTTTAGCAGTGTTAGCTGACATTTGCAAAAGCATTCCCCAGTAATGGCCATTTTGGATGAATCTTAAATTAGTATGAAAAATGATACAGCCAATACTAATTTGAACTCCCCAGGTGTTTGAACACCCAACTACTCAAGGTGGAAAGGCTATAGGATGAAAAAACACTGAAGAAAGAATAGAATTCCACAGCTTCACTGAGTACAGGAGGTATCATAATGGGTAATCCCCATATGGCCGGTCTCCACACAAGTTTATGGGAAAGAGCTGCTGGATGCATGCTGCCAGTCGAATTCATGGGAGGGCTGAGGACACATTCAGATAGCTCATGAGAGCAGTGGCCGAAATATTGATGATGATGAGAGGGAAAGTATCAGAGGACTGTATACTCTATATTGTTTACGTACTTATTATAACTTGGATTAGGGTTGATTATAGAAATCATTGGAGTTATAATTTGCTCCATTTTGGCCCTGCCATTATGTTTGATGTCCTGATTGTAATCTGTATTTTGTCAGGTGTACACTTCTGACTTTGAATTAAGATAGTAAAGTAATTGTTGAAATACTTCATATGAAGATTGCATTCACATTTCATTTATTGTAAATTCAGCTGTACTTGTGCTAGCTTAGACCAAAACTCAGTCAGAAGTTTGCATAATTTGATGGTCCTAGGAAAGGACAGCAAAGATTTTTGTGGTTAATGAACATTTTCTTCCCATATATTATTATGATTGGAGGGTTTACTTTGTGTTGAATTATTTTAACAGTGGAAGGGGTGTCCGGGGACGTTGCTCGTGTGGAAACCTTTATTGTCAAGATGTGTCACAAGAAACGCAAAGAGTCATCATCTCCTTTAATGCAGGTAACAAAATAGGAAATCTGTTTTGGTGTGAAGTTGCTTTGAATACAGTCTTTATTTAGTTACGAGTACTGTAGAACCTTTTGCTCACTTAAGCCGTAACAGTAAATTTAGGGTACCAAAAATATGGGATATGCAACCAGCAGCCTCTTTTCTTCTCATATTTACAAATGCCAAATCTTGTCTCTATTTTTGTTAAATTGTGATTCTATATTCTTTGCTTCTTGGCACTGCTGTCTGTGCTGTTGTGCCCTAATCATTATGTGTACCCATAAGTTATCGATATGAATGCACTCTACATGCTAAGGTCTACTAAGTGCCTTCATTCTTTTTTGTGATTTAAACCTATGTGTTTTGGTGTAAGCAGATTTATTCCCCTATATGGTGCCAAAGTCATTCAGAAATCTTCTTTAGGTGTTTTGGGCTCTGTAGTTGATCTCCAACAGTAGTGTTTGCAACTTTATTTTTGGTTGTTGAAAAGTTTTAGATTCAGGCGGTGTAATTTTTTATGCATAAAAACTGCAAAGCAAAGAAAGGAAAAGTGTAGCATTCATAGCATGACATTAGAGTGACACATTAGGTTTAAGTAGTCTGTAGGAACATTAGGTAGAAGCCTCTGGAAACACTGCTCTATAGTTGCTTTCTGCTGGTGGCCTGTTTAGGGTGAAGCGTTGAAGTCTGAAAAGTGCCACTGCAGTTCATCAGTTATGGAGCTGCTTGCTGTGGTCACCCCCTTGAGTGATTTCCTGGGGGGAACAAGCATCTGAGATATAGATAGATAGGTGTGTGAATTGTTTTCGTTACTCCAGTAATCCAGCATATAGGATTTAATCACTCCATAAAAACTGTTCATCCTGGGTCTGGTAGACCTCGTTTTCTTTAGAAGGAACATCAGACAGAAGAGAACTTGAACATTATATGAAAAACTTCTCTAAGTATTTTGATAGTAGAAATACATTTATTTTCTTTCACTCCAAGTTATCCATGAGAAATATTCAATTGGAGAATAGTGTTTGTTAAATTACATGGTATGAAAGTTTATTCAGTTTAGTTTGTCCAGTTAACCTTGTGGGCACCAAATTAAAGATATATTCCTAGTGAATCATTCCTATTTCAGTATCATAAGTAAAACTTTGTGGCTTTTATCAGCACTGACATTCATTTAAAGATAAAGGGATAACTAAGCAGAAAGCTTAAGGATAGTATGTTGTTGATAGGTTATAGGTTGAAACTGCATTAGTTAACACTACCTTCCTTGCATTGAAGGGTTAAATGATGCCTTACTTACAGTATCAGCAGTATACAAACTCTTGTTTGTTACTGTGTTAGGTTTCAGAACCTCTTGTTTATAGTGAATCACTGACAATTGTGTACATCTTTTGGATAAATAGATAGGTTATTAGCACTTCCGATCCCCCTCCACACCAAGATTAAGGTGATTAGAATTCATAAAGAATTCATAAACATAATTATGTTTATTGATGATGCTGCATCTTGTAAAAAGGTGACTTTTATTATTGTGGTGTTTAAATTCTTTTAAAAAACATTATAGGTATGTTGGTTTTGGATGTGCTTGGAAACCACATTTGAAGCACAGAATTGTGCATGTTGCATGTGAAATATGTAAGCACTACTTGTAGAGCTAGATAAATTGATCTATAAATTGTGTTTTGAACATGTTTCAGGCTTTCTATGGTGTGTGTTTACATCAGTTTTAGAGGTGATAAGACTTGTAAACTAACTGTATGATAGCTTGAAATAGGTAGCCGTGAATGGCATGACTGCAACCTAAAACATAAGTATGGACTAAATTAGGTTTTGTAATTAATTTGATGAAATTGCTGCATGAAAAGATTGAAAGCATCTGAGTTATTGGTGCATAGGTATTCAGCTTTTCAGTTTAGAAGATGAGAATTCTACATACCTTACTAAGGCCATTGAGTTTTTTAATGCTTGTTCTCATTCAGGTTGTTTCCACAGAATGTATTTTTGGTTTGCACTTCTAATGTTTCACAATTGTTAGATTTGAATGCAAGAGTGGTTGATATGGTTGGTGAAGGTATGATTGGGTGACATGGGGTACCAGGTGTGAAGCATCTGGGGTAAACCATGGAAAGTTTTGTGGGGCTTGGATGTGGAAAAGGAGCAGTGGTTTTGGTGCTTTATACATGACAGCTAGAGACTGAGTGTGAATGAATGTGGCCTTTGTTGTCTTTTCTTGGCGCTACCTCACGCATGCGTGGGGGAGGGGTTGTCATTTCATGTGTGGCAGGGTGGCGATGGGAATGAATACAGGCAGCAAGTATGAATTATGTATATGTGTATATATGTATATGTCTGTGTATGTATATACGTTGAAATGTATAGGTATGTATATGTGCGTGTGTGGACGTGTTTATATGTACATGTGTATGTGGGTGGGTTGGGCCATTCTTCTGTCTGTTTCCTTGTGCTACCTCGCTAATGCAGGAGACAGCGACAAAGTATAATAGAAAAAAGATAAACATACACAGACATATACATATATGCACATGTACATATTCATACTTGCTTGCCTTCATCCATTCTTGTCGCTACCCCATACCACAGGAAATAGCATCGCTACCCCCTGCTTCAGTGATGTACTTTATTTTTTCTTAGTATGCTCACATTCACAATTTACATTTTTTTTTTTTTTTTTTTGCAAAACTAGAAGTAGTTTAACACCACATCAGAATCCACCTTCCATGGTGACAGTGAACGGGTCAAGTATTAAGAAAATTAGAAAATCTTCATGAGCGTTATTGATAGCATAAAAGAATTGATTAACAAAGAATGACATTTAAATGTTCATAGTGAGGCAAGACATTTTTGAAAATGAATAGATGAAAGAATGATAAGAAGGAGTAGTAGTGGTAGGTATGTGGAGATAAATATCAAAATAGGTACGTAGATGAGGATATTGGATTATATGCCTTGCTTTTCATTAGAAACAGTGTTTTGGAGTTTTGGATTGGTTTAGGCATATAAAGAGGTAACAGTTCAAGACAAATGTGGTTATATGTACTAAAGCTTTTGTACCCTAAACTTATTATCTTTTTGGCAGGTGTCTGTCGGAACACAAGATGTAAACATCAATCCCCTAGAAGGTGAAGGTGGAGGTGGGGGAAGAAATGCCAGCCTTAATATCCCCACTCATAATTTTACCTCAAATAATGGCCACCAAGTCAAGTCATATGTTCTTGTGTTCCGTGTTTCCCTAGTGCATGACCAGGAGAATGGTAAGTTCTCTTAAGGTTATTAATAGTGATTGGTGCTACTGGGCTCTGCTTGGAAGAGGTTATACTGAGAGTGAAAAGTCACCTTAGGCAAGGTTGTATCATTGGTGGTACAGTCTTGTCAAAGAGCTTTTCACTCCTAAAGAAACATCATTTTCCTGTTCCTTAAAGAATTGTAGCTAAAGAAACTTCATTATCCTGTTCCTTGATGAAGTGCGGCCTTAGGCTGCAGGAACCTTTAGAAAGATCCTGGGTAATGCAAGTACTCTTTCATCGAAATTGGTCCTGGGTTAG
This sequence comes from Panulirus ornatus, assembly GCF_036320965.1. NCBI lineage: Eukaryota > Metazoa > Arthropoda > Malacostraca > Decapoda > Palinuridae > Panulirus > Panulirus ornatus. The sequence continues at coordinate 17,381,679 of NC_092252.1, read as the reverse complement.
ATATATGTAAATGTTAATGATCTGACAAGCTTTTAATCTTTTTCATCACTCAGTCAAGTATGTGATAAATTTTCAGTCTTTTCAAAGATTATAGGGAGTAGGGCTCCTGTCTTCCTCATTTCTTTATGTGCTGTAGTTGTCAGAGTCCTTAGTATTCACTATGTTTATGTGTATTGGGAATAGAATTCCAAAAGGTTTTAATGTTTTTTCATCTCCCACAGAGAAGTTTCAAATGAATGCTTTTGATTTTCAAACAGTGCTAATAGTTCATTAGTGTATTGGCAGGAGGGCTCCCTTCGTCTTCATTTAGTTGTTTAATCTTGTTATGTATTATTGTTCATTGTTTTTTTTCATACTTGTTTGTTGTTTCCTGTATTAGCAGGGTAATATCAGCAATGTCATGAGTTTACATCAACTTGAGCTGTCATGTCTTGAAACCAAAGTCCCCCATCCACACCTAAGTCCCACAGACCTTTCTCTGGTTTCCCATGACCATATAGAAGTTTAGAAAGCTCTCTCACAGTACTTCGGGAGGAGCAAATGAGAGTTGGGGTGAGAGAGTATCATTAAATTTTAGGGAGAATAAAAAAGATGTTTTGGAAGGAGGTAAATAAAGTGCATAAGACAAGGGAACAAATGGGAACTTCAGTGAAGGGGGCTAACGGGGAGGTGATAACAAGTAGTGGTGATGTGAGAAGGAGATGGAGTGAGTATTTTGAAGGTTTGTTGAATGTGTTTGATGATAGAGTGGCAGCTATAGGGTGTTTTGGTGGAGGTGGTGTGTAGAGCGAGAGGGTTAGGGAAAATGATTTGGTAAACAGAGAAGAGGTAGTAAAAGCTTTGCGGAAGATGAAAGCCGGCAAGGCAGCGGGTTTGGATGGTATTGCAGTGGAATTTATGAAAAAAGGGGGTGACTGTATTGTTGACTGGTTGATAAGGTTATTTAATGTATGTATGACTCATGGTGAGGTGCCTGAGGATTGGCGGAATGTTTGCATAGTGCCATTGTACAAAGGCAAAGGGGAGAAGAGTGAGTGCTTAAATTACAGAGGTATAAGTTTGTTGAGTATTCCTGGGGAATTATGTAGGAGGGTATTGATTGAGAGGGTGAAGGCATGTACAGAGCATCAGATTGGGGAAGAGCAGTGTGGTTTCATAAGTGGTAGAGGATGTATGGATCAGGTGTTTGCTTTGAAGAATGTATGTGAGAAATACTTAGAAAAGCAAATGGATTTGTATGTAGCATTTATGGATCTGGAGAAGGCATATGATAGAGATGATGGAGATGCTCTGTGGAAGGTATTAAGGATATATGGTGTGGGAGGCAAGTTGTTAGAATCAGTGAAAAGTTTTTATCGAGGATGTAAGGCATGTGTATGTGTAGGAAGAGAGGAAAGTGATTGGTTCTCAGTGAATGTAGGTTTGCGGCAGGGGTGTGTGATGTCTCCATGGTTGTTTAATTTGTTTATGGATGGGGTTGTTAGGGAGGTGAATGCAAGAGTTTTGGAAAGAGGGGCAAGTATGCAGTCTGCTGTGGATGAGAGAGCTTGGGAAGTGAGTCAGTTGATGTTCGCTAATGATACAGCGCTGGTGGCTGATTCATGTGAGAAACTGCAGAAGCTCGTGACTGAGTTTGGTAAAGTGTGTGAAAGAAGAAAGTTGAGAGTAAATGTGAATAAGAGTAAGGTTATTAGGTACAGTAGGGTTGAGGGTCAAGTCACTTGGGAGGTAAGTTTGAATGGAGAAAAACTGGAGGAAGTGAAGTGTTTTAGGTATCTGGGAGTGGATTTGGCAGCAGATGGAACCATGGAAGTGGAAGTGAATCATAGGGTGGGGAAGGGGGCGAAAATTCTGGGAGCCTTGAAGAATGTGTGGAAGTCGAAAACATTATCTTGGAAAGCAAAAATGGGTATGTTTGAAGGAATAGTGGTTCCAACAATGTTGTATGGTTGCGAGGCATGGGCTTTGGATAGAGTTGTGCGAAGGATGGTGGATGTGCTGGAAATGAGATGTTTGAGGACAGTATGTGGTGTGAGGTGGTTTGATTGAGTAAGTAATAATAGGGTAAGAGAGATGTGTGGTAATAAAAAGAGTGTGGTTGAGAGAGCAGAAGAGGGTGTTTTGAAATGGTTTGGTCACATGGAGAGAATGAGTGAGGAAAGATTGACCAAGAGGATATGTGTGTCATAGGTGGAGGGAACGAGGAGAAGTGGGAGACCAAATTGGAGGTGGAAGGATGGAGTGAAAAAGATTTTGAGTGACCGGGGCCTGAACATGCAGGAGGGTGAAAGATGTCCAAGGAATAGAGTGAATTGGAGTGATGCGGTATACCGGGGTCGACGTGCTGTCAATGGATTGAACCAGGGCATGTGAAGCGTCTGGGGTAAAGCATGGAAAGTTCTGTGGGGCCTGGATGTGGTAAGGGAGCTGTGGTTTCAGTGCATTATTACATGACAGCTAGAGACTGAGTGTGAATGAATGGGGCCTTTGTTCTTTTCCTAGCACTACCCCACACACATGCGGGAGGAGGGTGTTGTTATTCCATGTGGCGGGATGGCGATGGGAATGAATAAAGGCAGACAGTATGAATTATGTACATGGGTATATATGTATATGTCTGTGTGGGTATATATATGTATACATTGAGATGTATAGGTATGTATATTTGCGTGTGTGGACGCGTATGTATATACATGTGTATGTGGGTGGGTTGGGCCATTCTTTCGTCTGTTTCCTTGCGCTACCTCGCTAACGCGGGAGACAGCGACAAAGCAAAATAGATAAATAAATGAATATATATGTATATATATATATATATATATATATATATATATATATATATATATATATATATATATATATATATATATTTTTTCAAACTATTCGCCATTTCCCGCGTTAGCGAGGTAGCGTTAAGAACAGAGAACCGGGCCATTGAGGGAATACCCTCACCTGGCCCCCTTCTCTGTTCCTTCTTTTGGAAAATTAAAAAAAATTGAGAGGGGAGGATTTCCAGCCCCCCCGCTCCCTTCCCTTTTAGTCGCCTTCTACAACACGCAGGGAATACGTGGGAAGTATTCTTTCTCCCCTATCCCCAGGGATAGTATATATATATATATATATATATATATATATATTGGGGTGTCTAAATGTGTGTGGATGTAACCAAGATGAGAAAAAAGGAGAGATAGGTAGTATGTTTGAGGAAAGGAACCTGGATGTTTTGGCTCTGAGTGAAACGAAGCTCTAGGGTAAAGGGGAAGAGTGGTTTGGGAATGTCTTGGGAGTAAAGTTAGGGGTTAGTGAGAGTACAAGAGCAAGGGAAGGAGTAGCACTACTCCTGAAACAAGAGTGGTGGGAGTATGTGATAGAGTGTAAGAAAGTAAACTCTAGATTGATATGGGTAAAAGTGTAAGTTGATGGAGAGAGATGGGTTATTATTGTTGCATATGCACCTGGGCATGAGAAGAAAGATCATTGGAGGTAAGTGTTTTGGGAGCAGTTGAATGAGTGTGTTAGTGGTTTTGATGCACGGGACCGGGTTATAGTGATGGGTGATTTGAATGCAAAGGTGAGTAATGTGGCAGTGGAGGGAATAATTGGTATATATGGGGTGTTCAGTGTTGTAAATGGAAATGGTGAAGAGCTTGTAGATTTATGTGCTGGAAAAGGACTGATGATTGGGAATACCTGGTTTAAAAAGCGAGATATACATAAGTATACATATATAAGTAGGAGAGATGGCCAGAGAGCGTTATTGGATTACGTGTTAATTGATAGGCGTGAAAGAGAGACTTCTGGATGTTAATGTGCTGAGAGGTGCAACTGGAGGGATGTCTGATCATTATCTTGTGGAAACGAAGGTGAAGATTTGTAGAGGTTTTCAGGAAAGAAGACAGAATGTTAGGGTGAAGAGAGTGGTGAGAGTAAGCAAGCTTGGGAAGGAGACTTGTGTGAGGAAGTACCAAGAGAGACTGAGTACAGAATGGAAAAAGGTGAGAACAAAGGAGGTAAGGGGAGTGGGGGAGGAATGGGATGTATTTAGGGAATCAGTGATGGCTTGTGCAAAAGATGCTTTTGGCATGGGAAGCGTGGGAGGTGGGCAGATTAGAAAGGGTAGTGAGTGGTGGGATGAAGTAAGATTATTAGTGAAAGAGAAGAGAGAGGCATTTGGACGATTTTTGCAGGGAAATGATGCAGGTGAGTGGGAGATGTATAAAAGAAAGAGGCAGGAGGTCAAGAGAAAGGTGCAAGAGGTGAAAAAGAGGGCAAATGAGAGTTGGGGTGAGAGAGTATCATTAAATTTTAGGGAGAATAAAAAGATGTTTTGGAAGGAGGTAAATAAATTGTGTAAGACAAGGGAACAAATGGGAACTTCAGTGAAGGGGTCTAATGGGAGGTGATAAGTAATGGTGATGTGAGAAGGAGATAGAGTGAGTATTTTGAAGGTTTGTTGAATGTGTTTGATGATAGAGTGGCAGATATAGGGTGTTTTGGTGGAGGTGGTGTGCAAAGTGAGAGGTTAGGGAGAATGATTTGGTAAACAGAGAAGAGGTAGTAAAAGCTTTGCCGAAGATGAAAGCCGGCAAAGCAGCGGGTTTGGATGGTATTGCAGTGGAATTTATGAAAAAAGGGGGTGACTGTATTGTTGACTGGTTGGTAAGGTTATTTAATGTATGTATGACTCATGGTGAGGTGCGTGAGGATTGGCAGAATGCTTGCATAGTGCCGTTGTACAAAGGCAAATTGCATAAAGATGAGTGCTCAAATTACAGAGGTATAAGTTTGTTGAGTATTCCTGGTAAATTATATGGGAGGGTATTGATTGAGAGGGTGAAGGCATGTACAGAGCATCAGATTGGGGAAGAGCAGTGTGGTTTCAGAAGTGGTAGAGGATGTATGGATCAGGTGTTTGCTTTGAAGAATGTATGTGAGAAATACTTAAAAAAGCAAATGGATTTGTATGTAGCATTTATGGATCTGGAGAAGGCATATGATAGAGTTCATGGAGATGCTCTGTGGAAAGTATTAAGAATATATGGTGTGGGAGGCAAGTTGTTAGAATCAGTGAAAAGTTTTTATTGAGGATGTAAAGCATGTGTACGTGTAGGAAGAGAGGAAAGTGATTGGTTCTCAGTGAATGTAGGTTTGCGGCAGGGGTGTGTGATGTCTCCATGGTTGTTTAATTTGTTTATGGATGGGGTTGTTAGGGAGGTAAATGCAAGAGTTTTGGAAAGAGGGGCAAGTATGCAGTCTGTTTTGGATGAGAGAGCTTGGGAAGTGAGTCAGTTGTTGTTCAATAATGATACAGCGCTGGTGGCTGATTCATGTGAGAAACTGCAGAAGCTGGTGACTGAGTTTGGTAAAGTGTGTGAAAGAAGAAAGTTGAGAGTAAATGTGAATACGAGTAAGGTTATTAGGTACAGTAGGGTTGAGGGTCAAGTCAATTGGGAGGTAAGTTTGAATGGAGAAAAACTGGAGGAAGTGAAGTGTTTTAGATATCTGGGAGTGGATCTGGCAGCGGATGGAACCATGGAAGCGGAGGTGAATCATAGGGTGGGGGAGGGAGCGAAAATTCTGGGAGCTTTGAAGAATGTGTGGAAGTCAAGATCATTATCTCGGAAAGCAAAAGTGGGTATGTTTGAAGGAATAGTGGTTCCAACAATGTTATATGGTTGCGAGGCATGGGCTATGGATAGAGTTGTGTGAAGGATGGTGGATGTGCTGGAAATGAGATGTTTGAGGGCGATATGTGGTGTGAGGTGGTTTGATTAAGTAATAATAGGGTAAGAGAGATGTGTGGTAATAAAAAGAGTGTGGTTGAGATAGCAGAAAAAGGTGTTTTGAAATGGTTTGGTCACATGGAGAGAATGAGTGAGGAAAGATTGACCAAGAGGATATATGTGTCAGAGGTGGAGGGAACGAGGAGAAGTGGGAGACCAAATTGGAGGTGGAAGGATGGAGTGAAAAAGATTTTGAGTGATCGGGGCCTGAACATGCAGGAGGGTGAAAGGAGGGCAAGGAATAGAGTGAATTGGATCGATGTGGTATACCGGGGTTGACGTGCTGTCAGTGGATTGAATCAGGGCATGTGAAGCGTCTGGGGTAAACCATGGAAAGCTGTGTAGGTATGTATATTTGCGTGTGTGGACGTATGTATATACATGTGTATAGGGGTGGGTTGGGCCATTTCTTTTGTCAGTTTCCTTGCGCTACCTCGCAAACGCGGGAGATAGCGACAAAGCAAAAAAAAAAAAAAAATAATGATAATAATAATAATAATATAATATAGCTAGAGACTGAGTGTGAACGAATGTGGCCTTTGTTGTCTTTTCCTAGTGCTACCTCACGCACATGCATGGGGAGGGGGTTGTTATTTCATGTGTGGCGGGGCAGTGGCGGGAATGGATGGGGGCAGACAGTATGAATTGTGAGCATGTGTATATATATGTCTATGTCTATGTGTGTATATATATGTATATGTTGAGATGTTTTCCCTGGGGATAGGGGAGAAAGAATACTTCCCATGTATTCCCTGCGTGTCATAGAAGGCGACTAAAAGGGGAGGGAGCGGGGGGCTGGAAATCCTCCCCTCTCGTTTTTTTTTAATTTTCCAAAAGAAGGAACAGAGAATTGGGCCAGGTGAGGGTATTCCCTCAAAGGCCCAGTCCTCTGTTCTTAGCGCTACCTCGCTAATGCGGGAAATGGCGAATAGTTTGAAAGAAAGATGTTGAGATGTATAGGTATGTATATGTGTGTGTGTGGATGTGTATCTATATACGTGTGTATGAGGGTAAGTTGGGCCGTTCTTTCGTCTGTTTCCTTGCGCTTCCTCGCTGACGCGGGAGACAGCGACAAAGTATAATTATTTTTATTTATTATATTTTGTCACTGTCTCCTGCGTTAGCGAGGTAGCGCAAGGAAACAAATGAAAGAATGGCCCAACCCACCCACATACACATGTATATAGATACACATCCACACATACACATATACATGCCTATACATCTCAACGTATACATATATATACACACTCAGACATATACATATATATGCACATGTACATAATTCATACTGTCTGCCCTTATTTATTACTGTCTCCACCCCGGCCACACATGAAATGACAACACCCTACCCCCACATGTGCGCGAGGTAGCGCTACGAAAAGACAACAAAGGCCATATTCGTTCACACTCAGTCTCTAGCTGTCATGTATAATGCACCAAAACCACAGCTCACTTTCCACATCCACGTCCCACAAAACTTTCCATGGTTTACCCCAGACGCTTCACATACCCTGGTTCAATCCATTGAGAGCACGTCAACCCCGGTATACCACATCGTTCCAATTCACTCTATTCCTTGCACGCCTTTCACCCTCCTGCATGTTCAGGCCCAGATCACTGAAAATCTTTTTCACTCCATCTTTCCACCTTTAATTCGGTCTCCCACTTCTCGAAAAAAGGGGAGATAGGTAGTATGTTTGAGGAAAGGAACTTGGATGTTTTGGGTCTGAGTGAAACGAAGCCCAAGGGTAAAGGGGAAGAGTGGTTTGGGAATGTCTTGGGAGTAAAGTCAGGGGTTGGTGAGAGGACAAGAGGAAAGGATGAAGTAGCACTACTGCTGAAACAGGAGTTGTAGGAGTATGTGATAGAGTGTTAGAAAGTAAACTCTAGATTGATATGGGTAAAACTGAAAGTTGTTGGAGAGAGAGGGGTGATTATTGGTGCCTATGCACCTGGGCATGAGCTGAAAGATCATGAGAGGCAAGTGTTTTGGAAGCAGCTGAGTGAGTGTGTTAGTAGTTTTGATGCACAAGACCGGGTTGTAGTGATGGGTGATTTGAATGCAAAGGTGAGTAATGTAGCAGTTGAGGGAATAATTGGTGTACATGGGGTGTTCAGTGTTGTAAATGGAAATGGTGAAGAGCTTGTAGATTTGTGTGCTGAAAAAGGACTGGTGATTGGGAATACCTGTTTTAAAAAGAGAGATATACATAAGTATACGTATGTAAGTAGGAGAGATGGCCAGAGAGCATAATGGATTACGTGTTAAATGATAGGCACGTGAAAGAGAGACTTTTGGATGTTAATGTGCTGAGAGGTGCAACTGGAGGGATGTCTGATCATTATCTTGTGGAAATGAAGGTGAATATTTGTAGAGGTTTTCAGAAAAGAAGAGAGTGTTGGTGAAGAGAGTGGTGGGAGTAAGTGAGCTTGGGAAGGAGACTTGTGTGAGGGAGTACCAGGAGAGACTGAGTGCAGAATGGAAAAAGGTGATAGCAAGGGACGTAAGGGGATTGGGGGAGGAAATGGGATGTATTTAGGGAATCAGTGATGGCTTGTGCAAAAGATGCCTGTGGCATGAGAAGTGTGGGAGGTGGGCAGATTAGAAAGGGTAGTGAGTGGTGGGATGAAGAAGTAAGATTATTTGTGAAAGAGAAGAGAGAAGTATTTCGATGATTTTTGCAGGGAAATAGTGTAAATGGCTGGGAGAGGTATAAAAGAAAGAGGCAGGAGGTCAAGAGAATGGTGCAAGAGGTGAAAAAGAGAGCAAATGAGAGTTGGGGTGAGAGAGTATCATTAGATTTTGGGGAGAATAAAAAGATATTTTGGAAGGATGTAAAGAAAGTGCGTAAGACAAGAGAACAAATGGGAACATCGTTTTAGTGGGCAAATGGGGAGGTAATAACAAGTAGTGGTGATGTGAGGAGATGGAGTGAGTATTTTGAAGGTTTGTTGAGTGTGTTAGATGATAGAGTGGCAGATGTAGAATGTTTTGGTCGAGGTGGTGTGCGAAGTGAGAGGGTCAGGGAGAATGATTTGGCAAACAGAGAAGAAGTAGTGAGAGCTTTGCGGAAGATGAAAGCTGGCAAGGCGGCAGGTTTGGAAGTTATTGCAGAGGAATTAATTAAAAAAAGGGGTGACTGTGTTGTTGACTGGTTGGTGAGGATATTCAGTGTATGTATGGCTCATGTTGAAGTGCCTGAGGATTGGCAGAGTGCATGCATAGTGCCATTGCACAAAGGCAAAGGGTCTAAAGGTGAGTGTTCAAATTACATAGGTATAAGTTTGTTGAGTATTCCAGGGAAATCATATGGGAGGGTATTGATTGAGAGGGTGAAGGCATGTGCAGAGCATCAGATTGGAAAAGAGCAGTATGGTTTCAGAAGTGATAGAGGATGTGTGGATTAGGTGTTTGCTTTGAAGAATGTATGTGAGAAATAGTTAGAAAAACATATTGATTTCTATGTAGCATTTATGGGTCTGGAGAAGGCATATGATAGAGATGCTCTGTGGAAGGTATTAAGAGTATATGGTGTTAGAGGCAAGTTGCTAGAAGCAGTGAAAAGTGATTGGTTCTCAGCCTGTCGTTTGCGGCAGGGGGTGTATGATGTCTGCATGGTTGTTTAATTTGTTTATGGATGGGGTTGTTAGGGAGGTGAATGGAAGAGTTTTGGAGAGAGGGGCAAGTATGCAGTCTGTTGTGGATGAGAGGGCTTGGAAAGTGAGTCAGTTGTTGTTCACTGATGATACAGCGCTGGTGGCTGATTCAGATGAGAATATGCGGATGCTGGTGACTGAGTTTGGTAAAGTGTGTGAAAGAAGAAAGCTGAGAGTAAATGTGAATAAGAGCAAGGTTATTAGGTACAGTACGGTTGAGGTGACAAGTCAATTGTGAGGTAAGTTTGAATGGAGAAAAAGTGGAGGAAGTGAAGTGTTTTTTATATCTTTGAGTAGATTTGGCAGCGGATGGAACCATGGAAGCGAAAGTGAGTCACAGGGTGGGGGAGGGCGCGAAAGTTCTGGGAGCGTTGAAGAATGTGTGGAATGCGAGAATGTTATCTTGGAGAGCAAAAATGGGTATAGTTAAGGGAATAGTTGTTCCACCAAGGTTATATGGTTGCGAGGTGTGGGCTATAGATAGGGTTGTGTGGAGGAGGGTGGATGTGTTGGAAATGAGATGTCTGAGGACAAATGTGGTGTGAATGGTTTGGCCACATGGGGAGAATTAGTGAGGAAAGATTGACAAATAGGATATATGTGACAGAGGTGGAGGGAACAAGGAGAAGTGGGAGACCAAATTGGAGGTGGAAGGATGGAGTGAAAAAGATTTTGAGTAATCGGGGCTTGAACATACAGGAGGGTGAAAGGCGTGCAAGGAGTAGAGGGAATTGGAATGATGTGTTATACCGGGATGGACTTGCTGATATTGGATTGAACCTGGGCATATCTGGGTAAACTGTGGAAAATTTTGTGGGGCCTGGATGTGGAAAGGGAGCTGTGGTTTTGGTGCATTACACATGACAGATAGAGACTGAGTGTGGACAAATGTGGCCTTTGTTGTCTTTTCCTAGTGCTATCTCGCGTACGCGCAGGGGTAGCAGGGTGCCATTTCATGTTTGGTGGGGTGGCAATGGGATTGGATGAAGGCAGCAAGTATGAATCTGTCAATGTGTATATATGTATATGTCTGTGTATGTATACGTATGTATACGTTGAAATGTATAGGTATGTATATGAGCTTGTATGTATATACATGTGTATGTGGGTGGGTTGGGCCATTCTTTCGTCTGTTTCCTTGCGCTCCTTAGCTACCACGGGAGACAGCAACAAAGTAGAATAAAGAAATAAACGAATAATATATATATTAATTAAGTGAATAATTGAAGCATTTGGGGATACCTTAGGTTGGATTAAAGTTTTGTTGTGACCCTTAGGTGTTGATATGTTTTTCTTGAACTGTGTGGTTGTGTTCTTTCAGATTGGTTAAATTGTAAGTAAAATATAACAAGTTATATTGAGAAAAATATTGTTTGTTAAAGATTTTTGTGCTAATAGATATACATCAAGCTTCTGAAAACTTGTAATTATAAGTTTACAGTAGTTACAACCCATGCAAGTTAATATCACACATACCCTTTAGCAGGGGAACCTGTTGTCAAGCGGCGTCGTGTTGGTCGAAGTGCCTCTCAGGACTCTCAAGACTACAATATACCCATGATTGCCACTAACACATTCAATGGGGATAATCATGGAGGTGTAGGGTCAACGTACTCTGGTGAATTGGTGATATTTGATCGTCATGGGCGTTGTTTGTTAGCACCAGGTCATTATGAGTTGATGTTGGAACTTCAAGCTGGTGATTCATCTCAGCTTTGTAAATCAAGTCCAAAGAAGAATGCTAGCTGGGAAAGCATTGACACCCTCAAATTTGATGGTGTATTTAATAATATTCCTGTTCTTAAGTTTACATTAAACTGGAACAGTGAAAACTCAAACTCTGACATAGAGAGACCAAGATTACGACCCCTCAAGCCACTGGATGTTGTTTTAGCAAACAGTGCATCTACAAAGCCAAAGCCTCAAGGTAAGAAATTCATTACTTACAGAGAATTCTAAACAATTGTATAAAGTCATGTGTTGTATATGTACATGATTAAGTGTTGGGAGGGTTATAAAAGTGAGCACTGGGTCAGCCCTGCAGTAGCTCTTACATTTGCATGGCTGTCTGTCTATTTTGTTTATCTATATCTTTGATGCCCGTTCCCTTTGGAAACTCCCCCATTGGGGGTGGCCATGGCAAGAGTCTCCATAACTGTTGAACCCCAGTACTGCCTCTTAGCTTTTCATGCCTCATCCCTAACTGGCCACTGGCAGAGGGCATCTCTGGTGCTGTCTTTTTGGAGGCACCTTCCTAATGTTTCTACCAATTGCTTTTACCAAATGTTTCTGCCTAATGCTCCAACCTACTGCTTTTATCTAATGCTCTCAGCTAATGCTCCTATGTACTGCTTCTACCTAATGCTCCTACCATTTTGCCAAGGCAGAGCTAGTGCATAGTACTCACCGCAGGAAAATTGAAAGTAACGAAGAATGAGTAGTTTGAGTTAATTGCTGTCAAATGCTTATATGTAAAAGAAGAGGTTGTATGTTTGTGGACAAAGCCAGCAGTTCATATGGGGGTGAAACAGAAAGAAAAGACAGCTACCTGGGTCAAAGGAGTGCAACTTGACAAACACTGAGGTGTTGACTCACTATATATGAAGCCACATATAATTCCAGGGGGTAGTACTGGTAATAATCCTCCCTGGTTGATGCCTACCAACATCTACCTATCTTCACATAGCTGGTTCCTAATAAAGGTGGCCAGCCAAGATACCACATTACTTAGGCCTTCAGGTAGCTCCAATGACTCATACTTCATTTTAGTTGCTAAATCAGCCTACAATGTTTGCAGAATTTATCTTGTGGTAAATTAAGTTTGTATAGTAGATTAACATTTATAGCATTCTGTTAGTTCACAGGTGATTGATGGCCATAGCACTGAAAGGATTATGTTTGGCTTTTCATTGAACTGTTAAAGTGAAAATGCCACTGTAGTTTAGATTTTGATCTTTAAAGTCAGGGATTTAGTAGAGGGAAAAAGGACAGGTAGATAACCCTAAATTTGGCTTGATTGGGACCTGAGCCATTCTGGATTTAAGGATTTTCACTTTTAAGTAATTTCTCTTGATGTTTTCAGATATTACAGTAAAAAATGAGGCATGAAGAAGTGCTCTCTGGTTGTTATTTATGTACCAAATGTTGCTCCTTCCTTCCTTCCTTCCTATGCAGGGTTTGAAGGATCACTCCTCTATGATTACATTTTATCTAGGACAGTGAGGTGTTTAATAGGATCTCAGGCAGAAGTGGGGGGAATCAGGTTTTGTGGAAGTTGAAGACGTAGGCTCTGGAGGATTTTCATTATGTTTAGTAACTTTCTTCAATTTGTATGGAAATTTAATTTTTTTCAGGTGTTTTTGCTTTAATTTTTGAAGGACTTTAATCTTACATACATTTATAATGTTTGATCTTTTATGAAGTTCTTTTGTTCTAGATCTTCTATTATTTCCTCAGTAAGGCTGATACATTTATTAATTGAAATTTTTCCTGTCCTTTCAGGTCATCATTTTCATCATCACTTTCATTTGTTTCTTCTTGGTTTGGATTAAGCACCATTTGCACTATGTCGCTGTCAGTAAGTTGGTTTACTACAAGAATATCACTGTCTGCATTCAAATGTTCTTCAATATCCTCTTCTTTCAATGCCGTTGCGTCACGAAAAACCTTTGACTTACTGCAACAATTCCTGCTCAATTTGTTGTTTGTCAAACACAAAACCCAAGGAATTCAGGCTCTGCTTCATCCTCAAGAAACATAATGGAAGGCCACAAGTTATTCAAAGTGTTTACCAACATTTCCTTGGACACCTTGTCCTGTGTTCTAGCATCTCACCATATAGGATTCTTTATGGAGAACTTGAAAACTGGAACCCACAGACCACTCTTGCAAGCATTTAGCATTTTCTGTCTGAACCCATCCTGTACTAGCACTTAGAATCACACATAATTCCTCAGTCCATGGGCTGTATGATAGTGGCACAAACTGGGCGAATATAAACACCATAAGCATTTTGTTTTACAAGGAGTTCAGCATTAGGGTGTACAGAACAGTTGTCCAACTTAGAATTGTATAATTTCTAGGAAGAAAAACCAACTAACGTGCTCTGGCCTGAGGCACAAAATAATTCTCGAATTGATCCAGGCATAGTGCACTTTTAGTCCATGCATGTTTACTGTGACCATATAAAGCACTGGAAAACCCTGATCTCATTGAAAGCCACAGGATTCTGACTTTTACGTATAGCCTATAACCTGTAATTTTAACTTATGTGTCACAGCAGCATTTGCACACCCAAGATCCTGAAAACCACTTTGGGATGACTCAGCTGCAGTAGCATTTGTCATCCTAGGCATATAACGCCAAAATATTGATGTTTTCTCAGCATTGTGTACTTTGAGGGTTTTTGTTAACACTCAATGGTTGTAAGCCATGGTGTTTCTTGAATTTGATAAACCAGCTAGAGTTGTAGTTATGTGGCTTTTTTAGACACGATTTTTCATGAAATTCCTTGGTTTGTTCCATGATCTTATATACTGCCTTGCAAAGGAACTCTTTGCTCTTGCAATTTTATTCACTCAATAGTGTTTTGTCCAGATCAGTATCTTTAGGTTGATGCTTCATTTTTTGTTTGTTCATAGACTTTGGCACATCACTGTTAGCATATACTTTCAGTAGCTCAGCTTTCTGTTTCTTGAGGTCATAAACAGTGAAACAGATGACCTATCTCTCAATCTCTTTTGCTGAGGCTCCCACCTCTAATTTCTTTAGCACTTACACCTTTGCAAAACCCAGGGATATATTCATTCCCTTGGAACTTCCACAAGTCACACAACTATGCCCTCACCTTTTAGACATTTTTTCAGTAATGCAAAGGATAAAAGTCTAAGCAAACACTGAGAGAGGGCTGAATAAAGAAAGGACAGGTTAGAATGTACACTGCATGTACATCATACACTTGCCATGCCAATAAGCAAAGCGGTTTTGCTGTTAATTAGTATAGATTGCAAGAGACGAGCCTAAAACATAATTTCTTTCTTGAAAATCAGTCATTTTGTGTGCTCCCTTTAGGGTTATAAATATAGTTTAAGAGGCTTGTTAAGAGACAAGCCTAAAACAAAATTTCTCACTTGAAAATAGCCTATTTTGTATGCTTGCTTCAGAGGTTCATTTAGTTTTCATTAATTTCAAGGTCAGTAATGAAAAATATTTTGGGTATTAGGATTTTCTTTAAGCCAGTGCAGAAACTTAGCTACCAACCAGGTTCTGAAATATATTTTTCAGGTCATTGGATTTGGGATCATCTATCTAGATGAGTTACACAAACAGTTGAGGTGAAGGACATTTGATGAGTATGATCCCTTAAAAGGAGAAGGAAACTTGGTACATATAATGATGATCCCAGAGTGGTATTTTTTTTTTTTTTTTAAATTTTCCAAAAGAAGGAACAGAGGGGGCCAGTTGAGGATATTCCAAAAGAGGCCCAGTCCTCTGTTCTTAGCGCTACCTCGCTAACGCGGGAAATGGCGAATAGTTTAAAAGAAAAGAAAGTTATAAAGGTTACCTAACAGCAATTGGCAAATATTTGAAATAAAAAGGGAAGGGTCACAATGGAAAAATAATCCTCTGTAGTTGAATTTATGTTCATCTGTATATGATGATGGCCTAAGCTAATGAATTCGCAGCTTCCTGGTAGTTACTTATTATATCCACTTTACCTTTTTGTTTTTTTTTAGATCTCTGGGAAAATTTGACTTACATTTATGCATTTTGCATCATTTTTGCAAAATTTTTGCCTCATTATTATTTTCAAATTGTTAAATGAGCACTTGTGTTGCAGAAATTATTTTTAGAACTTATGCTTCCTGGAATGTTATGTTTTCTTAACTTTTTTTTTTCACCAGGTGTAGCTAGTCCAGAGGCACCTCAGTTAGTACTCTACCAATTTGTGTACAATAACAACAGCAGACAGCAAACAGAAGCAAGACGAGACTTCCACTGTCCTTGGTGTTCCCTCAACTGTATGGCCCTGTACTCACTTCTGAAACACCTCAAGCTGTGTCATGCTCGTTTTACCTTCACTTATGTTGTACGTAAGGCTTAGTGATTCAATTACTTTTCCACAAATTATTGGTTCTTTGACTAGATTTGTCAGGGCTCAAGTTTGTTATTCATACCAATTACAGGCAGTCCATGAGAATATATGTCTTTGGTATTTGTTTTAGGAAAGAGCTTTTCATACCTGTATCTTTGAGTAAGTGTGACTGAAAATTGAAGGAAGTTCAGTAATCAAATGGATATCTCTGGTCTTCTGGATTTTCAGTTTAATAGAGCTGTATCAGCAGCAGTCCATCACAGTAAAGGGAAAGGATTAGTGTATTAGAAACATTTTGTATTTGGTATTATTATTGTTCCCTTGATACATCTGCTTTTAGTAATTGAATATCTAAAATATCAGGTTTTTTTTTTGTAATTATGTATCTGATAAAGTATATTAGTTTCTCCATTCTGTGCTGTGGATGTCTCGTATATATCATATTGTCATCATTTATTACAGTCACTATCTCTGTTTGTCCTTTACATGCAGTCCTTACATTCATAGCATAGTGGCACATATAGAAAATTTCCAAACACCATACTGTACATATCATCCTCACAGCTACATACACTCAGATAATCTATCTATTGAAGGAGATCTCCTCTTTATTTCTGCCAGGTGATCCAGCTTCTTATGTCTCATGTATGATACAGTGTTGAAAGCTGTCTGGCAGTCTAGATACAAACAAAGCACTAAGCCCTCCCTTTTTTTCTAAGATAGCCAACTCTTTTATAGAAATTTAAGAGGTTTGTTTCCCTAAAACCATGTTGTCTCTTCCTCTGGTATTTTCTCTTCTGTAGGAAGTCATCCATCTGCTTTCTGATTATCTTTTCCTTACCTTACAAATCACACTCATCATAGAGAGAAATATGCAGTTCAGTACCTCTTGCTCTTTCCTTTCGTATGTGTAGGAATGATGTTTGCCCCCTTCTGTACCCTTGGTACTTCTTTAGTGGTATCTTGAACATCATTTCAAACAGTATTATAAGTGTATCTACATACATCTTCAACACACACAGGGAAATTTAATCAGGACATTTATCCTCATATGGTTCAAGACCCCCTTGCCTTCATTAGATATTTCATTGCTACCCCATGGGTAAGGAAAATAAGGAGTCAGGAGTGACACTCAGATGGGTATTACTCTGACACATCTCACAGGTGCTCATATTGTCTCCTAAGATCGCAGAAGTTGACCAATCTCTCATTTGATGAGGACCGACAATTCTAAGCATGTGACATCTCACATCTCTGCTGGGCTTAGCACATAACTCAGGAGGAACTAAGGGTTCATATCCCTTTGAATTCATCTGAAGTTCTCTCTGGCAAGGTTCACCTGTCAAGACTCTAAAACCACAGTTGTTACGAGCCTGAGCAACAACTTCACAAGAGGAGGGTGTATTGACCCTGAAATGAGGAAGCTTATCAAAGTTATGATTACACAAATCAATGTAATTTGATGCTGATTCCATGGTATCACATTAAACATCCTCTAAGTCCCCACATATGACATTTAACTCAAAATTGCCCCGGTCAATACTGTCTTTCACTTATGGATTGTCTACAAACCTGGATGTATCCCCTGGTGCACTATGTGTCACCTGTGAAGTGATATACACACCATTAGCCAGGCAGCTCTGCCTTACTGAAGACAGGTGGGCTTACCACTGGTAAATCACAAAGCTCTAACAGGACCACTGAAAGTAACACTAAGTTTTGCAGTTTCTCAATTGCATCTGCTGCCAGTGCCCTATTATCAGCAAACAACGACTGACTCGCATCCCAGGCCACTTACCCCCAGCCGACTGAATATCTGCTTCTCTCACTAAGACCCATGCATTCACCTCTCTAACCATCCTGTCCTTAAACAGATTGAACAGCCATGGTGGTATCACATACTCCCACAGCAGACCCACCTTCACCTTAAACCATGCTCCCTCCTGTCAACTTACTTGCTCACATGCCCCACTCTTGTGATAAAAACTCTTCACTGCATCTGATAGACTTCCTTCTACACCATGTGTTCATAGCAAGTTCTGCAGAGCATCTCTATCGACCCTATCATATTCTTTCTTCATACTCATAAATGCCACATACAAATCCTTCTGTTTCTCTGATAATTTGCCACTTGTGAAGATAACACACACACATATATATATGTAAATAAAGTAACTTTAACATTGTACTTTTCTCAGCTGCATATCACCAAAACCATTTATTACATTCCCAAAATTGTAGAACCTTGAATTGAATCAGCCAGTCATAGTATGTATGGCAGTATTGGCCTTGATATTGATATATCGCATACATTCAATCAACAGTCAAGTGGCCATCTTTGTTTATCCCTCCACTGACTGCACTTCCACCCATAGGGTAGGTCTCATATTTTACTCATTCTTCCATACAAACGAGATGTGTAATCTGTTTTTGAAGGTTAAAGCAGTATTTGGTCTTACCTGCTTGCATCATTCAAATTTTAGAAGACTGACTAACTCTGCCTACAATGCATGCTGTGTCTCGCAAATTATTGAAGTGATAGGCTACATAAGTTACCCATTGAACCATTAGAAACAGGATGAAGTGAGTAAATCTAAGTTGACCTTTGCTTTATACGTAAGTTATTTACTTGAATATAAGCTGTACATTTTATTTCTCCCTAAAATTACTATAGTGGGGATATGGCTTACAGTATTGTACAGTTTCATGAAAGTTCTTTAAAGAGTGGATTCTGCCTCTTCCAGAATTGTTTTACTGTAGTACTAGTTGGGATACATTTTATTTATTATTTATTTTTTATTATACTTTGTCGCTGTCTCCCGCGTTTGCAAGGTAGCGCAAGGAAACAGACGAAAGAAATGGCCCAACCCCCCCCCATACACATGTATATACATACGTCCACACACGCAAATATACATACCTACACAGCTTTCCATGGTTTACCCCAGATGCTTCACATGCCTTGGTTCAATCCACTGACAGCACGTCAACCCTGGTATACCACATCGCTCCAATTCACTCTATTCCTTGCCCTCCTTTCACCCTCCTGCATGTTCAGGCCCCGATCACACAAAATCTTTTTCACTCCATCTTTCCACCTCCAATTTGGTCTCCCTCTTCTCCTCGTTCTCTCCACCTCCGACACATATATCCTCTTGGTCAATCTTTCCTCACTCATTCTCTCCATGTGCCCAAACCACTTCAAAACACCCTCTTCTGCTCTCTCAACCACGCTCTTTTTATTTCCGCACATCTCTCTTACCCTTACGTTACTCACTCGATCAAACCACCTCACACCACACATTGTCCTCAAACATCTCATTTCCAGCACATCCATCCTCCTGCGCACAACTCTACCCATAGCCCACGCCTCGCAACCATACAACATTGTTGGAACCACTATTCCTTCAAACATACCCATTTTTGCTTTCCGAGATAATGTTCCCGACTTCCACACATTCTTCAAGGCCCCCAGAATTTTCGCCCCCTACCCCACCCTATGATCCACTTCCGCTTCCATGGTTCCATCCGCTGCCAGATCCACTCCCAGATATCTAAAACACTTCACTTCCTCCAGTTTTTCTCCATTCAAACTCACCTCCCAATTGACTTGACCCTCAACCCTACTGTAGGGTTGGGATACATTTTATAATCTTCATTTTTATCATTTATAATTGCATTTCAACTGAACTTTTGTTACATGAATCATTTAAAAACTGTCAGAATTATAGTGACACACACTACTCAAGACTTCACTTGAGAGAGGCAGGGTGCCAAAGGATTTGAAAAAGGCAAACGTCATATCTCTAAGAAACAGGCACTGAATTACAGATTGGTATCGCTGATGAGTGTGGTCTGTAAATTTCTGGAAAAGATAATTTGAAAATCAATGATCAGTAGATAACATAATGCAGAGAATGTACCAAAGGGAGAAACAGCATGGTTGTAGGAAAGGAGAGACAACCTCTTAGATTTCTGTTGAAGAGTGAGCTCTGCTTTGGACAAACAGAAATCTGGGTGACTTTTTTGTATCTGGACTGCATTGAAGGCTGATTAAGAAGCTATAGCATCAGACAGTAATAATAGGAGGAAATTTCTTCAATGGATGGGAGATTATCTGAGTAGAAGGTAACAAAAGAGGAATGTCAGAAGAACCTTTTCTTATTAGGTTTAGGTTACCAGTGGAGAGCCATGGTGTTCTGTTCAGGGACATTACTCTTCTTAGTTTATGTAGATGACTTGTACGAAGGTATGAATTTGTACCAAAATATGTTTGCAGGTGATGCAAACTTCGAGGGAAGTGCAAAATGAGGAGGATTGCATCAATTTTCATGAGGACCTATATAGACTCCAAAGTTGGTCTGATACGTGGTTGATGAAATTTAGTCTGGTCAGTTGTAAAGTGATGAGAATGGGATGGTGTGTGAGATTGTGTTGGGAGAGTATTTTTTTTTTAGTGCTTGTTGGGTCATTTAATTGTGGATATGTTTTGTCACTGTTCTGTGTTTGTTGAGCTTTAGGGTTGGCATTGAGTCATAGAATGGTTTGGATAGGAAGGTTTGAGGAAGTTAATGTCTGCCATAGCCTTCCTCTTCCTCAGAAACCTTTTTTTGGAGAGAAGCAATGGAAAGGGTGTTTGGTACTTGTCTTCCACCATTTAGGTCTAGTCCTGTTGCACAGAAATGAGTAGCAGACACATCGAGGTGTGATTGTATTGGGAAGATATTAGTTTTTTTGTGTAAGTATTGAGTATGTGTTGTTGGAAGGCAGCTAGTGATTATTCTGGATGCTCTTTATTTTGTGGTTTGAAGCTTTGTTATATTTGCTGCAGACAGGGTGGATAACAGAGTTGGTAAAGCTTAATGTAGGATAGATCAATTGTTTGAATTGTTTGAAGAGGGTACTAAGGGATTGTTTTGCTTGTCCAAATTTGGTATTAGTAAGTGCTCTGGTGACATTTAATTTGTGTTGCTTTTGCTTCACATTTGTAGAGAGGGGATTGATATAGAATGTGTTTCGTATGTGATGCTCAAAATAGTTGGGGAAATTTTTGTCCATTCAAGGTGACAGGTGGATGCAAATGTTAGATTCATGTATGTCTGGAATTGAATGGGTGATGAAAGCTATTATTAAGATGCAGACATTCTGTTTTAAGTGGGCCACTGTTCCTTCTGTGTAATGCAGTGGTGCGTATTTGTTATTGCTTGTATAAATTCAGGGTGCTGTGATGTGATTTTTAAGTCATGTTCAGAAGAGAAGACTCCCACACCATGGCCTGCTGAAGATGATGGTCATGCAGGAATAGATTGAAGAGAGCTGGAGAAAGATTTACTTAGTGGTGAACTCCATTTTAGCTTAAGGGTTTTAGAGGTGAAGCCTTTGTGAATGATTCTGCCATGGCAGCCAGTTGTAAATCTAGCCAATCACTTTTTACACTTTTTGTTTTTGTTATGGAGGATGATGTAAAGCATGTTTTGTGTGTGGATATGTCAGAGGTCTCTACCAAATGGTCATTTGGTGTCTGTTGTCATAAATGTTGTGTGAGAGGGGGTTGTTGTTTGAAGTCGTAGAATGTGTTGTGTAAAATCTGTGAAGTGTGGTCGTGGGTTATTGGAGCCATGTCATGTAGGTGAGAGTAGGATATTTTGCTTTATTGTTGTCTTGGATCAGTTTTTCAAAAAGTATAGGCACTGAGGACAGAAGTGTTATGGGGTAGTGAGAGGTTGGGGTAGTTAGCCTGTATAGAGAGTTTAAGATGGGTACATTGTTGGCTTGTTACCTGATGTTAGGGATTTTGTTGTGTAACTAGAAGTGATTGAATGCAGTTGTAAATGCATGGATTGCAATTGAGCTAAAGTGTTTAATGTGAAAATTGTTTTATGTGTGTTAGAGGTGAGTTCTATGAGGTCTTGATTGCATTGTATGTGTCAGTGGGAGTGAAGTGTGGGTGAATGGTTCTTTCAGGATGGATTTTTTGTAAGATTTTCATGATTTCCATATATTTATTATCCCTGGGGATAGGGGATTAAGAATACTTCCCACGTATTCCCTGCGTGTCGTAGAAGGCGACTAAAAGGGGAGGGAGCGGGGGGCTGGAAATCCTCCCCTCTCGTTTTTTTTTTTTTTTTTTAATTTTCCAAAAGAAGGAACAGAGGGGGTCAGGTGAGGATATTCCAAAAAAGGCCCAGTCCTCTGTTCTTAACGCTACCTCGCTAACGCGGGAAGTGGCGAATAGTTTAAAAGAAAAAACATATATATATATATATATATATATATATATATATATATATATATATATATATATATATATGAGTGTGTTAGTGGTTTTGATGCACGAGACCGGGTTATAGTGTTGGGTGATTTGAATGCAAAGGTGAGTAATGTGGCAGTTGAGGGAATAATTGGTATACATGGGGTGTTCAGTGTTGTAAATGGAAATGGTGAAGAGCTTGTAGATTTATGTGCTGAAAAAGGACTGATGATTGGGAATACCTGGTTTAAAAAGCGAGATATACATAAGTATACTTATGTAAGTAGGAGAGATGGCCAGAGAGCGTTATTGGATTACGTGTTAATTGACAGGCGCGCGAAAGAGAGACTTTTGGATGTTAATGTGCTGATAGGTGCAACTGGAGGGATGTCTGATCATTATCTTGTGGAGGCTAAGGTGAAGATTTGTATGGATTTTCAGAAAAGAAGAGTGAATGTTGGGGTGAAGAGGGTGGTGAGAGTAAGTGAGCTTGGGAAGGAGACTTGTGTGAGGAAGTACCAGGAGAGACTGAGTACAGAATGGAAAAAGGTGAGAACAATGGAAGTAAGGGGAGTGGGGGAGGAATGGGATGTATTTAGGGAATCAGTGATGGATTGCGCAAAAGATGCTTGTGGCATGAGAAGAGTGGGAGGTGGGTTGATTAGAAAGGGTAGTGAGTGGTGGGATGAAGAAGTAAGAGTATTAGTGAAAGAGAAGAGAGAGGCATTTGGACGATTTTTGCAGGGAAAAAAATGAAATTGAGTGGGAGACGTATAAAAGAAAGAGACAGGAGGTCAAGAGAAAGGTGCAAGAGGTGAAAAAAAGGGCAAATGAGAGTTGGGGTGAGAGAGTATCATTAAATTTTAGGGAGAATAAAAAGATGTTCTGGAAGGAGGCAAATAAAGTGCGTAAGACAAGGGAGCAAGTGGGAACTTCAGTGAAGGGCGCAAATGGGGAGGTGATAACAAGTAGTGGTGATGTGAGAAGGAGATGGAGTGAGTATTTTGAAGGTTTGTTGAATGTGTTTGATGATAGAGTGGCAGATATAGGGTGTTTTGGTCGAGGTGGTGTGCAAAGTGCGAGGGTTAGGGAAAATGAGTTGGTAAACAGAGAAGAGGTAGTAAAAGCTTTGCGGAAGATGAAAGCCGGCAAGGCAGCAGGTTTGGATGGTATTGCAGTGGAATTTATTAAGAAAGGGGGTGACTGTATTGTTGACTGGTTGGTAAGGTTATTTAATGTATGTATGACTCATGGTGAGGTGCCTGAGGATTGGCGGAATGCGTGCATAGTGCCATTGTACAAAGGCAAAGGGGATAAGAGTGAGTGCTCAAATTACAGAGGTATAAGTTTGTTGAGTATTCCTGGTAAATTATATGGGAGGGTATTGATTGAGAGGGTGAAGGCATGTACAGAGCATCAGATTGGGGAAGAGCAGTGTGGTTTCAGAAGTGGTAGAGGATGTGTGGATCAGGTGTTTGCTTTGAAGAATGTATGTGAGAAATACTTAGAAAAGCAAATGGATTTGTATGTAGCATTTATGGATCTGGAGAAGGCATATGATAGAGTTGATAGAGATGCTCTGTGGAAGGTATTAAGAATATATGGTGTGGGAGGCAAGTTGTTAGAAGCAGTGAAAAGTTTTTATCGAGGATGTAAGGCATGTGTACGTGTAGGAAGAGAGGAAAGTGATTGGTTCTCAGTGAATGTAGGTTTGCGGCAGGGGTGTGTGATGTCTCCATGGTTGTTTAATTTGTTTATGGATGGGGTTGTTAGGGAGGTAAATGCAAGAGTCTTGGAAAGAGGGGCAAGTATGAAGTCTGTTGGGGATGAGAGAGCTTGGGAAGTGAGTCAGTTGTTGTTCGCTGATGATACAGCGCTGGTGGCGGATTCATGTGAGAAACTGCAGAAGCTGGTGACGGAGTTTGGTAAAGTGTGTGGAAGAAGAAAGCTAAGAGTAAATGTGAATAAGAGCAAGGTTATTAGGTACAGTAGGGCTGAGGGTCAAGTCAATTGGGAGGTGAGTTTGAATGGTGAAAAACTGGAGGAAGTGAAGTGTTTTAGATATCTGGGAGTGGATCTGTCAGCGGATGGAACCATGGAAGCGGAAGTGGATCATAGGGTGGGGGAGGGGGCGAAAATTTTGGGAGCCTTGAAAAATGTGTGGAAGTCGAGAACATTATCCCGGAAAGCAAAAATGGGTATGTTTGAAGGAATAGTAGTTCCAACAATGTTGTATGGTTGCGAGGCGTGGGCTATGGATAGAGTTGTGCGCAGGAGGATGGATGTGCTGGAAATGAGATGTTTGAGGACAATGTGTGGTGTGAGGTGGTTTGATCGAGTAAGTAACGTAAGGGTAAGAGAGATGTGTGGAAATAAAAAGAGCGTGGTTGAGAGAGTAGAAGAGAGTGTTTTAAAATGGTTTGGGCACATGGAGAGAATGAGTGAGGAAAGATTGACCAAGAGGATATATGTGTCGGAGGTGGAGGGAACGAGGAGAAGAGGGAGACCAAATTGGAGGTGGAAAGATGGAGTGAAAAAGATTTTGTGTGATCGGGGCCTGAACATGCAGGAGGGTGAAAGGAGGGCAAGGAATAGAGTGAATTGGAGCGATGTGGTATACAGGGGTTGACGTGCTGTCAGTGGATTGAATCAAGGCATGTGAAGCGTCCGGGGTAAACCATGGAAAGCTGTGTAGGTATGTATATTTGTGTGTGTGGACGTGTGTATGTACATGTGTATGGGGGGGGTTGGGCCATTTCTTTCGTCTGTTTCCTTGCGCTACCTCGCAATACGCGGGAGACAGCGACAAAGTATAAAAAAAAAAAAAAAAAAAAAATATATATATATATATATATATATATATATATATATATATATATATATATATATATATATATATATATATATATGTTCGCTGATGATACAGCGCTGGTGGCTGATTCATGTGAGAAACTGCAGAAGCTGGTGACTGAGTTTGGTAAAGTGTGTGGAAGAAGAAAGTTGAGAGTAAATGTGAATAAGAGCAAGGTTATTAGGTACAGTAGGGGTGAGGGTCAAGTCAATTGGGAGGTGAGTTTGAATGGAGAAAAACTGGAGGAAGTGAAGTGTTTTAGATATCTGGGAGTGGATCTGTCAGCGGATGGAACCATGGAAGCGGAAGTGGATCATAGGGTGGGGGAGGGGGCGAAAATTTTGGGAGCCTTGAAAAATGTGTGGAAGTCGAGAACATTATCTCGGAAAGCAAAAATGGGTATGTTTGAGGGAATAGTGGTTCCAACAATGTTGTATGGTTGCGAGGCGTGGGCTATGGATAGAGATGTGCGCAGGAGGATGGATGTGCTGGAAATGAGATGTTTGAGGACAATGTGTGGTGTGAGGTGGTTTGATCGAGTAAGTAACGTAAGGGTAAGAGAGATGTGTGGAAATAAAAAGAGCGTGGTTGAGAGAGCAGAAGAGGGTGTTTTGAAATGGTTTGGGCACATGGAGAGAATGAGTGAGGAGAGATTGACCAAGAGGATATATGTGTCGGAGGTGGAGGGAACGAGGAGAAGAGGGAGACCAAATTGGAGGTGGAAAGATGGAGTGAAAAAGATTTTGTGTGATCGGGGCCTGAACATGCAGGAGGGTGAAAGGAGGGCAAGAAATAGAGTGAATTGGAGTCATGTGGTATACAGGGGTTGACGTGCTGTCAGTGGATTGAAGCAAGGCATGTGAAGCGTCTGGGGTAAACCATGGAAAGCTGTGTAGGTATGTATATTTGCGTGTGTGGACGTGTGTATGTACATGTGTATGGGGGGGGGTTGGGCCATTTCTTTCGTCTGTTTCCTTGCGCTACCTCGCAAACGCGGGAGACAGCGACAAAGTATAAAAAAAAAAAAAAAAAAAAAAAAAAAATATATATATATATATATATATAGGGATATAGTTGGTTTGTGGCTGAATTTTGGTATTTTCATGTGTATGTATTTTTGTTCTTTGGGAGGAGGGATGTCACTAGGTTGGGTCTGAAGTACTTCAAATGTTGAGGCTGGGCTGTTGCGGAAGGTGTGGATCATCATTATTATGTTCCAGATTTGGTGTTTTGGGTTTTCTGGTTCATTGCATTATGTGAGGAGTTCCATTTTGCTGTTTGCCTTCCAGTGATTAGGTGATTTTTGTTGTTTATAGTTTGGATTTGTTTTGTGATTTCTGTTGGTGTCATTGGTTTTGTCTGAGCTAGATTCTTTGTTTTGTGAGATCTGCAACTTGTGGGGAGAGGATTGGGTTATATTTCTTTTTATATGCCGTGGTATATGCTTTTTGCAGGCTTTGTTGGTGATACTGATGTAGTGTGAGATGGCATGAGTAAGAGGTGGGAAATCCCTTACAGTGAAGAACTGTGTTAATGCTGGTGTATCTGTTTTTCTATAGCTGTATACATTTTTTTGTTGGCTTATTAGGTTGAGTGGATTGGCTGTATAGTTATCAGAATGGTTAACTGGTTACAAGAGAGTTTTTTAGTGTGCTCTTGGTGGTCTTTTTTTTTTATGGTGCTGGTGTGCACAGAGTAATGTCTGGCAAGATTGGATGTTGGAGATGGTGTGGTTAGCTAGTTGCTTTGGTTAAGAATATTTACAAGATGCAGTTGCTTTTTGAGTAGTTCATCTCAGGGATCTTTGGTGTGAGTGTTTAGCCCTACCTAATGGTGGGCATGGAAATCTCTGCATAGATGAGGGACATATGAAGATGTTATGTTGTAGTAAGTGCTGTGTTGTTTTATTTTGGATTGCAATTCAAGAGTGTAGTCATTATTAGTAGTCTGATTTGTGCTTTGATTAGTGTCTACATATGGGATGTTGTGGTGAAGTGTCATGAGTCCTTTTCCTTTTCATGTTGTCTCCCTTGCCTTTGAATTGTGCTGTCATATAAAGGAAGTAGACAGGGTCTAAGTGTAAGTTTGGTTTCATGGATGAGGGCCATGTGCATCCTTTGGTATATGTATTTTATACCTTACATTTTAGCCCCAGGAGTACCTTGTATCCTTATGAGGCTTATGCTGCACTCACAAATCTGGCCACATCAACTAGTTGGAACCATAGATCAGAGAGTGTTGTGATATGTGTGCATCTATGTAAGTCGTGTTAATAGCAAGTGTTTGTTGTCTTTATGGTAGTTGCATAGTGGGCATGAAAGGCTCTGGGATATGCTGAAATGGTGTTTGTAGTGATGGGTGATGTCCAGAGCATAAGCAGGAGAGTGTGACTTGTGTTTGTTTAGGGAGTGTTTGGAGGGTTTGAGTTTGGAGGTTTGTTGTTTAATACTTTCTGGTTGTTTCTGTATGTATGCATTTTGTTACTGTTTTATTTGTTGAAGATGAGGGGATTTGTTGAGTAGAGGTTACTGAAGTTTGAGGCAGGGGTAAGCTTTTTATTTTGACTTGAGGGTTGATGGTTGGTAAGAGAGTGGTTAGTTTGATAGGGGTCTTGTGCTGTTGCATAGATTTAATTTTAATAGTTATATAGATAAATACATATTTTTATATGTATGTATATCTTTACAGCCACATTCAAAAGGAGCAAGAATTGATGTTGCCCTCAATGAATGCTATGATGGCTCCTATGCTGGCAATCCTCAGGACTTGGTAGCCATGCCAGCTGGGTTTGCTTTTTCCCGTAGTGGGCCAACACGCCGAACACCGACCACTTCAGTATTAGTGTGCAGACCAAAACGACCAAAACCTTCCTTATCAGAGTTCCTGGAACAAGATGATGATTTTGATTTACCACGGTCATATATATTAGGTCACAATAGGTAAGTGTTTCAAGGAGTTTGGACATTGAGCACCATAAATATGATGGTGCTGTATTTCCGTATAGAGTATTAGTGTGATGTCCTTTTCAGTGCAGGGACTGTTCCTTTTGCACCTTTCCAAATTTCTGTGAAGTAGAATAATGTAAAGAAAGATCGAAAGTTCCGGTTGAGGTTTTCTTAAGTAGTGTTAAGAAAAGGAGGAAACCATTTTTTCTTGTAAGATGTCCTCTTACACATGAAGGGTTAATATAAACTGAGGCCTTAACTTGACAGTGACAAATTCTGCATTGTACTGTAACCATAGTCATTACTAGCTGAGTCCATTGTATAACAAGAGTCATATGTTTTGAAAATGCAAAGAATGCTGTGCACTAATGCCATAGAAAGGAAAATCAAAATTCATTGGTGTTTTAGCTGCTTGGGACAATTGAGAATGAAAGAGAAAGAGGAACATTACTGAATACTAGATGGAGAGAACCACTATAGTGAAGGTTATATTGGTACTAGAGGGAAGTAAGGAGAAAAGTCAGTGAAGAGCTTGGAGCAAAGCTGAATTCTTTATGCAGTGTGGTTTTATTAACCTTTTTGGTGCTGTGAAGGTCGATTTACAAAATTGATTTCATTACAGTGTCCATGGTGAACACTTGTGTGCCATTTAAAGGAACGTGCAGTGTTTTGGGTACCCAGTGCTCTGTGTATCTCTGGATTAGCCAGTCTTATAAAACATGTGTTGTCCTAAAATATAAGTTCTTTCTTTCTTTCAAACTATTCGCCATTTCCCGCGTTGGCGAGGTAGCGTTAAGAACAGAGAACTGGGCCATTGAGGGAATATGCTCACCTGGCCCCCTTCTCTGTTCCTTCTTTTGGAAAATTAAAAAAAAAAAATAATGAGAGGGGAGGATTTCCAGCCCCCCGCTCCCTCCCCTTTTAGTCGCCTTCTACGACACGCAGGGAATACGTGGGAAGTATTCTTTCTCCCCTATCCCCAGGGATAAGTGCTCAACTCTAAATTCAGAACAAAATCACTGATTTTGATAGTTTTTCTGCACCTATTAAAAAGATAATAAGACAATCTTGAAGGAATTTTGTGTACCTAAGTTTGGTCATTCCATTAAATATGTTTTTCATAAAACTAGGAATGGTTTTCTTAATTCAGTATATAAGAATAAGGAATTTTGTATTAGTTGTGCACGTTTTCATGAACTAAAAATAATGTCTGCTTTTTTATGTGCTGGGAGGCAATAGAAAGGAAAAGCATTTTCACATTGAAAAGTTTATGATCTTTTCCCTTGTTCTGGTGATAAAGAATTTTGCACATATTTAGGACAATTTGTGGTGTAAGGTGGTTTGGTTAAATAATGAAAGGGTAAGAGATGCGTGGAAATAGAAAGTGTGGTTGAGAGAGCAGAAGAAGGTGTGTTGAAATGGTTTGGACTAATAGATTGAATGAGTGAGGAAAGATTGACAAAGAGGATATATGTGTTTGAGAAGTGAAGGGAACAAGGAGAAACAAGAGACCAA
The DNA here is from genome assembly GCF_036320965.1 of Panulirus ornatus. Classification (NCBI taxonomy): domain Eukaryota; kingdom Metazoa; phylum Arthropoda; class Malacostraca; order Decapoda; family Palinuridae; genus Panulirus; species Panulirus ornatus. The sequence goes on along the minus strand of NC_092252.1, from coordinate 17,352,581 downwards.
ACTGGAGGTGGAAGGATGGAGTGGAAAAGTTTTTGAGTGATCAGGGCCTGAAAATACAGGAGGGTGAGAGGCGTGCAAGGAATAGAGTGAATTGGAATGTTGTGGTATACTGGGGTTGACGTACTGTCAGTGGAGTGAACCAGGGCATGTGAAATGTCTAGGGTAAACCATGGAAAGGCCAATGGGGCCTGGATGTGAATAGGGAGCTGTGGTTTAGTTGCAATACACATAACAGCTAGTGTGAATGAATGTGGCCTTTTTTGTCTGTATTCCTGGTGCTACCTCGCTGAAGCAGGGGATAGTGATGCCGTTTTCCTGTGGGGCTGGGTAGTGACAGGAATAGATTAAGGCAAGCAAGTATGAATATGTACATGTGTATGTATGTATATTCAGATATGTATATGTATGTATATTTGCATATATGGGCATTTATTATCCCTGGGGATAGAGGAGAAAGAATACTTCCCACGTATTCCCTGCGTGTCATAGAAGGCGACTAAAAGGGGAGGGAGCAGGTGGCTGGAAATCCTCCCCTCTCATTTTTTGTTTTTTTTTCAATATTCCAAAAGAAGGAACAGAGAAAGGGGCCAGGTGAGGATATTCCCTCAAAGGCCCAGTCCTCTGTTCTTAATGCTACCTCGCTAATGCGGGAAATGGCGAATAGTAGTATGGTATGGAATGGGCATTTATGTATATATATATATATATGTATATGAGTGGATGGGCCATTCTTTGTCTGTTTCCTGACGCTACCTCGCAGACTCGGGAAACAGAGATTATGTATAAAAAATATATATAAATATGTATGTTTGTATATGAATGGATGGGATGAGATGGGAGAGATTTGTATTAGATTTAGTGAGAGGAACCCGAAGGTTCTGAGTCTGATTGAAATTTAGCAAGCAAGTATGAATATGTACATGTGTATGTATGTAGTGTCTGCGTATGTGTATGAGAGAGCTTGGGAAGTGAGTCAGTTGTTGTTTGCTGATGATACAGCGCTGGTGGCGGATTCATGTGAGAAACTGCAGAAGCTGGTGACGGAGTTTGGTAAAGTATGTGGAAGAAGAAAGTTAAGAGTAAATGTGAATAAGAGCAAGGTTATTAGGTACAGTAGGGTTGAGGGTCAAGTCAATTGGGAGGTGAGTTTGAATGGAGAAAAACTGGAGGAAGTGAAGTGGTTTAGATATCTGGGAGTGGATCTGTCAGCGGATGGAACCATGGAAGCGGAAGTGGATCATAGGGTGGGGGAGGGGGCGAAAATTTTGGGAGCCTTGAAAAATGTGTGGAAGTCGAGAACATTATCCCGGAAAGCAAAAATGGGTATGTTTGAAGGAATAGTAGTTCCAACAATGTTGTATGGTTGCGAGGCGTGGGATATGGATAGAGTTGTGCGCAGGAGGATGGATGTGCTGGAAATGAGATGTTTGAGGACAATGTGTGGTGTGAGGTGGTTTGATCGAGTAAGTAACGTAAGGGTAAGAGAGATGTGTGGAAATAAAAAGAGCGTGGTTGAGAGAGCAGAAGAGGGTGTTTTGAAATGGTTTGGGCACATGGAGAGAATGAGTGAGGAAAGATTGACCAAGAGGATATATGTGTCGGAGGTGGAGGGAACGAGGAGAAGAGGGAGACCAAATTGGAGGTGGAAAGATGGAGTGAAAAGGATTTTGTGTGATCGGGGCCTGAACATGCAGGAGGGTGAAAGGAGGGCAAGGAATAGAGTGAATTGGAGCGATGTGGTATACAGGGGTTGACGTGCTGTCAGTGGATTGAATCAAGGCATGTGAAGCGTCCGGGGTAAACCATGGAAAGCTGTGTAGGTATGTATATTGCGTGTGTGGACGTGTGTATGTACATGTGTATGGGGGGGGTTGGGCCATTTCTTTCGTCTGTTTCCTTGCGCTACCTTGCAAACGCGGGAGACAGCGACAAAGTATAAAAAAAAAAAAGAAAAAAAAAAAAAATATGCGTATATGAGCATTTATGTATATATATATATATATATATATATATATATATATATATATATATATGAGTGGATGGGCCATTCTTTGTCTGTTTCCTGACTCTACCTCGCAGACTCGGGAAACAGCAGTTATGTATGATAAATATATATAAATATGTATGTGTGTACATGAGTGGACGGGCCATTCTTTGTGTGTTTCCTGGCGCTAACTCGCTGATGTGGGAAACAGTGATCTAGTATAATATATGATTGAAATGGGAGACCAAATTGGAGGTGGAAAGATGGAGTGAAAAAGATTTTGAGTGATTGGGGCCTGAATGTGCAGGAGGGTGAAAGGCATACAAGGAATAGAGTGAATTGGAACGATGTGGTATACTGGGATTGACGTGCTGTCAATGGATTGAACCAGGGCATGTGAAGCGTCTGGGGTAAACCATGGAAAGTTCTGTGAGGCCTGGATGTGGAAAGGGAGCTGTGGTTTCGGTGCATTATTACATGACAGCTAGAGACTGAATGTGAACAAAAGTGGCCTTTGTTGTCTTTTCCTAGCGCTACCTTGCGCACATTTGGGGGGAGGGGGTGGTTATTTTCATGTGTGGCGGGGTGGCGATGGGAATGAATAAAGGCAGACAGCATGAATTATGTGCATGTGTATATATGTATATATCTGTGTGTGTATATATATGTATACATTGAGATGTATAGGTATGTATATATTGCATGTGTGGATGTGTATGTATATACATGTGTATGTGAGTGGGCTGGGCCATTCTTTCGTCTGTTTCCTTGCGCTACCTCACTAACGCGGGAGACAGCAACAAAGCAAAATGAATAGATAAAAATGAAATACATAGTGAATGTGGATGGATGTAGCCAGGATGAGATGGGAGAGATATGTATTAGATTTAGTGAGAGGAACCCAAAGGTTCTGAATCTGATTGAAACTTAGCTGAAAGGGGAGTGAGAAGAATGGTTTGAGAGTGTCCGATGGGAAAAATCTAAGGTTAATATGAGCATGAGGACAAAGAAGGGGATGGTAGAAGGTTTCTCCTGAAGTGGAATTTGTGGGAATGCAATATTAAAGAGTGAGGAAGTGAGTAGACAAACATGGGTGAGTACTGAAGTAGATTATGAAGGGTGGATGATTGTTAATGGTGCTTAGGCATCTGGTAGAAGAGGGGTGAGGAAGGGAGGATATTTTTTAGGGGGAGTTGTGTTGGACTGTCAGCAATGTTGATACCAGGGAATGAGTAACAGTGATAGAAGATTTGAATGCAGTAGTGGGTGATGTGCATGGTGGGCACCTGGTTCTCAAAAGGACTGACTATCCCAGTCCTGGTCCTTCACTCAAAGTGGATCGATGGTGCTGGTCCCAGTCCTTCCCAAAGAAAGGAACTAGGACTGACCTGTCACTGATCCTTGGTCGTTTCATTTATCATAAGTGAAAAATATTTATATGAAATAAAATACAAACAACCAATTGAAAACACTGGTACATGTAATACAAAAAGTAATTAATACAAGTAAGTACAATGATACTTTATTGTCCCTTCAAGAAAACCAGGATTTCAAAATAGCTGTCACTGATCTCTGATCTTTTCCCAGAGAGAAGAGCCACTCTATAGTGGCACTGGAAGGGATATGTGTATTAACTTTATGAACAAGTCCTTCAGTGCTGCGCTTGGGAACAAGTATTTGTTGACGATGAAGGGTTTCCATCAACTTGATTCCGGTTTGTTTTCTTTTTGTCCTGCCCTCATAGAGAATTCCAAAAAAGTCCTAATCCTGGTCATTCTCACCCTCACTGCTGCTGGGTTCCTTGCCTGAGTCCTTCAGAATCTTCACCATAATCACTATCTGCTTCTTCACCTTGGCTGTGATCTCCTTGTCATACATGATGTTGTCCTCCAACAGTCTCATCCAGCCCAATTTAAACTGAGGGTGTAGTGCGGCTGCTAGGAGGAAGTCCATATTCTCAAAAAGGGAATGAAACCTGCTTTTGATGCCATTCCAGACAGCAATTACCAGTGGCTGACACATCTTGATATTGGTGCTTTCCTTCAGCTCTTTCAACATTTTGAGAGATGGCAAAGGTGGGCAGAAGTGCCCCATGTAGGCTCTGTACTTCCCTTGCATGATGTTCAGTGCCTTACAGACTGGTTGCATCACCTCAAGATACTCTTTGAAGAAGCAGATATCAGCTGAAAGGAAAACAATGAATCTTTTAGTCCCATACTTAAATTTTTTACTTTTTATATGAGTAAAAAAGTTTTAATGCCATTTCCTTTTTAATGAGGTAGCATTAAGAACAAAAAGTTGAGCCATAGAGGGAATATCCTCGCTTGGCCCCCTTTTTTGTTCCTTTTTTTGAAAATTAAAAAAGAAAAAAAAAACATGGGAGGGAGGATAAGAACGGGACAAAGATTGATTGGATCTGAGGGTCATGCCAATTAGGTGCAGGACTGGTCAAGGTGAAAGAGGTGGTTTTGGATTTTTGTCATTGTCACTCAGTCAGTCAGTCAGTTAGTTGATTAGCAGATTGGTTAGTTATAGGTTTAGTTGATTGGCAGATTGGTTGGTTATAGGTTTAGTTAATTAGCAAATTGGTTGGCTATAGGTTTGGCAGCATTTCTTTGAAAGTATTGTTGGCTTCTACTGTTATAATCACTGCTGGCTGCTGCTGCTGCTGTTGCTGCTGCTGGCAGGCAGACAGGCATGACACAGGCAGGCAGTGTCTAGTGGCATCCTGCTAACCATTTTATCTGAATCCAGCTCAAATCGGTGTATCTCCGACCCTTCTGTGGAGGGTGCTAGGCTGTAATGGTGGAGGAGAGGTAACGAAAACGGCGGGTGTTGGTGTGGACCAATCAGCGGTGTGGGCGCGGTGACACCAGCCAATGGGAGGCACCCTGAGGTTGGTGTCCACATGATCAGTGCGTTGTGGGCGTCCTCTCCCTTCCCGGTGATCACGTGAACATGTTCCCTGTACACACTTTGGTTCCGTGGGCCCACTTCCGAAAATGCTGATTGATTGATTGATTGATTGATTATTTAACATTTATACCTTTTCAAAAAGAAAAGTAAAATGAAATTGAAAAGTAAAAAATTACTCAATAGATGAGAATGAAGGTACCCCAAAAATGTTGCATGCCCAGTGTAGTCCATGAAGCTTCTCCCTGTCTTGGAAGATGTTGAGTAGACGAGACACCCTGTCATAGACGGAGTTCCATCTTGTAACGGTTGGGATTGTCAGCAGCATCCTTATTTCAGCCTTGATGGTGTCTGATTCATGTGAACTTGTTGCTTGCTTGTTCCACAGCTCCTTAGCTTTACCAAAAGTGGTCTGGTACATCTTCCTGTAGAATGATGAGTTCAAGGCCTTGTCAGCATCAGAGGTAGCCACTAGGTTTATGGTGCGGGTGGCGCACCTTGTGTGCTTCGGCAGGACGTATTCAGAATCTTCTGTGGAACCAGCTGAAAACAGATGTTAGATATATATAATTTGTTTGAGTGAAAATGAAATACTTTCCCTGTCTTGTCTTTCCCTCCTCCTATAACCTTTCCACCTGTAACCTTTAAGTCCACAAACATACCACTTTCTGTTTCTCATACTCTTTGTTTTCTTTCATCCATGATGGCCACAAAGAAGGCATGTTTTTGCCTGTTCCTTGTTGGCTGCTATGAAAAAAGAATGGAGAAATTGATAAGATATCATTGGTGAGAAGTTGTGAAAGTAGGTTTGTGATCTGTGCGTTCATGCAAACAATTGAGTTCCAGCTAATGTGTGATGGTGGTAGAAGATGCCAAACTGGGAAGGATTTTAAATTAGTTTGCTAGGGGTAGCTGATAACAAATAGTATTTATTATGTAATGATGAGGAGTTTAGAGACACAGATGATAATGTGTTTGGGATGTATATATGTTTGATGATGATGAAAAGAGCCAAGTGCAACAATAACTATATCGGTGAGTAGTTGACACTAGGCTGTATAGTGCTTTGTGTTAGCAATACGCTACCACCAGAGGTTTTTATTTCTCCAGGATCTTTATCACTTGTTTCTCTGCTGTTTTCTTATTTCTGTATGGTACATTTTCATTTCATAGGAGAGAAATTGTTTTTCCATTTACTTGAAAAACATTCATTTTTCTGAAGCCTCAGGAAATTTATGTGGCTGCATAAGGTGTTGAATATCTTATAATACTGTTATCCATATTTTATACATATAATTATATATACACAGTATTCTAAATTTTTGTGTAGTCATGCCTCTATACTCTTCATGGAGAAATTTCATTCTGCTGTAGATTACAGACTTTTGATATGAGTTGTACATCTCATCTCTGGACCTATCTGCCTTCATTACACTTTTTATACTGATGTCCTTACATATCACAGTGTCAGGGCCATGCTTCAGGAACTATGCCGCACATGATGGTTTGATGTTTTCTGTCTGGTTGTTTGCATGTTTTAACAGTTGACAAACCTGCAGAATATGTTCTTATGACTTATTCTGTTCTCAAGAAGCCTTTTCAGTGTGATTAGGGAATTTGAATTGCCTCATTTCTGATTAGCATGGGTTAGTTGGGTGACTGCATAGGAACAATGCATGCTGCTGACATGCCTGTTGTAGGAGACACCATGGTGCAGGTGTAATGCTTTGCATTCCAGTTCATGACTAGTTCGTTTGATTATAGAGTAGGGTAGGTTAACAAAGTGTTATTAATTACACTATCCACAGAGCTGGTCTCTCCTGTCTTGTTAAGTCCCTGGACCAAACTCACCCTTCTTGTCTAAGAGGATGCCACACCGTGCTAGGTAGGGATTGACTCATTTGTATCTGTTTGTATAATCATAACCTCACTTTTTCCATCTTTCCTTTTCCACATGATAATAGCAAGAGATTTTTATGCTGTCAAAACAGTTTGTAAAATGGATTAGAGTCTATTTCGATAGGCTAGTAGGATCGTGTCTATAGTGTTTTAACATTTTGTGGTAATTATTAAAGCATTTGATTTGTGGGTCGAAAGATGTTATTGCAGTTACCAGCCGTATGACTTCATTCATTTTTCTGAGATAGTAAGTGAATTATACATCTCTCATGTATTCATGATGTGTCTTTCTAGATTATATCACCACACAATGACGTGCCTGCCAATACAACCACATGAGCTGGATGAGGACAGTGAAGGAGAACATGACTCAGAATGGGTCCGTCATAAAACACAAATGATGATTGATGAGTTCTCTGATGTCAATGAGGGTGAAAAGGAGCTTATGAAGATGTGGAATCTTCATGTCATGAAGTATAAGTAAGTTATATCAGTTTTTAGCATGAACAAATCTTATCTGCTATATCTGTCAGTGTTAAATATGCTCCCAATCTGTTGGGGTGTAATAGACATCCACAGCTTCTCAGATCACTCAGGCATCCTCAAGCCATGCCTTGTGTTAAAGTGAAATTTAAACTTCTACACTTTCTGCATGTAATTTGATTCTTCAAGTGATTCTTTGTCTATATTCTCACATCTGTGTACACAAAACACGTTAGTTGCATTCAGTTCCCAGTCATTCCCTTGGCATTCACCTCTAAAGACTCCCTGAACCTGTTCATTTCTAACACTGTATCTCCATTTCTTTTCCAGTTTAGCTATTTTTTTTTTTGTTCCCTCTGGTGTACTATTGTGTATCTTCTTGACCTCTCATTTGCACATATCTTGAGTGACCATACCATCCTGAATTCATCCAGGGACCTATGTAGTGATTTTCTCATGTCATGTTTTTTTCACATCATCATTCTTTAGTTTGTCCATCTTCCTAATACCAGTTATGCTAATTAAGTTTCCCATCTCAACTGCATTTATTTGTGCTTTATCTTTATAAAGGATGGGAAGACCTATTTGAGTAACCATGGCATTTTCACCCATGTCCATGTATGTATGTGATTTCACGCTTTAAATAAGTTTTAGGTCCAACTTAGCCAGTTTTTGATGTGCAATCATGTACCTTCATATGCAGATGCATGTTACTCAGTGCTTTAACTGCCACCAAATGTAGGTTGCCCTGACTTGAATTTGACATCTCAGTGACTATAGTTAAGTTTCAGGTCCAAGTTTTATCTATTTGTCTAAATATCTATATCTCTTGATATCTGTTCCCATCTGGAACTCCATCAAGGGGTTGGCCATGTCAACATAGTCTCTATAACTAAAGAACTCTAGTGCTGCTTCGTAGTCTTTAGTGCCTCACCGTTAACAGGCCACTGGCAGATGGCAAGTCTAGCACATTGTTTGCAGAGGCTCCTACCTAATTTTTGTAATGACTTCTTTTATCCAATGCTCCTTTTTACTACTTCTTCCAAATGTTTCTACCTAATTCTCTTGCCTAAATGATCCAACCTCGTACTACTATGTACTGTTCCTTCCATTTTGCCAGAAGGCAGGGCTAGCGCATAGTGCTCACGAAGAATGAGCTGTGTGAGTTAAGTGTTGTCAAGTGTTACAATGACAAGTAGAGATTGTTTGTTTGTGGACAGAATGCCAGTAATCCACATGTTAGTGAGGCAGAAAGAAAAGACAGCTACCTGGGTCAGTGGAGTGCTGGCTCACTAAGCAGATGTCACTAACCCTCCTGATACCCAGGTGAGTAGTACCAGTAACATACCTCCCTTGTTATTGGCTACCTACCAACAGGTATGCTTTGGTTGAATTTGAGGTCTAAGGCTATCTCAGCCTTCATGGAATGAATAATCATGTAATGGTAAATGCAGATGCTTACTGATAGGTGCTTCATTAAAAGTAGGTCACCAGGCTCTTATGTTTCATTTTTCTGAGACTGGTTAAGTTATGGGTGAGTTCAGCCCCACCTTGTCTAAGTTTTAGTTCCAAGGCTTTCTTAGTCACAGTTTGATGTTTAGTCATCTAACTTTTTAAGGAGATGCACACCGATGAATGCTTCAGCATCCTCTAAAAGTAGGCTGCCCTGATTTACCTTTGTAGACAAAAGTAGCTTGACGTGTCCACATCTTTAGACTGCTCAGGTGAGACTACGAACCCCTGGAGCCTATCTTTCCTCTGGTTTCGAGGTTTATGGTTACAAGAGCTCAGAATCAACCACAAGTGCTTCACGTTAACCATGAAAGGTTTGTGGGTTTTGTGTCAAATGCGTAGGTTACCTGGTGCAGATGCATTTGTGAGAAAACAAATTATATGAAAGAGGTTGTATTCAGGTGACAGTGTTTTCCCTTGTTTAGCTTTATCAAGTCAGTGACATAGCCAAAACACTAGGAGACAGGCAGGAGGGAATGGTAAGATGGGTGAAGAGGATGAGGTGCATCGCTAATTTGGCAAAGGGAGGGGCAAGGAAATGATAAGACTGGTTAAGGATGGGGGAAGTTTAGGGATTAGTGTGGCAGGGAGATAGGAGAATGGTGAGGTTGGATGTAGCTAGGGGAGGGTCAGAAGATGAATGGGAAGGTTAGGTTTGGAAGGTGAAGATGTAGGGGTAGGATGGCAGGGGAAAGTGCCAGAGAATAGTAAGTTTGGGTGAGGAAGGGGTAGTGTGGCTTGGGAAGGGGCAGAGGAATGGTAAGGTTGGATGAGGAAGAGGGATGTGGTAGGTTAGTGTATTAGGAGTTAAGAAGGGGAATGGTAAGGTTAAGATGAAAAAGTGGGAGGTGTAGGGTTAGTTTGGCAGGGAGAGGGAAAGGGAAATGGTATAAGTTGGGTGAAAAAGGGGAAGATAAGGGGTAGTGTGGTGGGGAGAGGGGCAGGGAAATGGTGAAGTGGTTGAGAAAGGGGTAGGAACAGGGGAATGATAGGTTGGTTGAGGAAGAGGAGGTGCAGGGGTAGTGTAATGGGGGTAGGGATAGGGTAATGGTAAGGTTGGATGAGGATAGGGGAAGTGTAGGGGTAATTTAGTGGGGGAGGGGTAGGGGAGTGGTAAGGTTGGGTGAGATAGTGGGAGGTTTAGGTGTAGTGGAATGGTAAGGTTGGTTGAGGAAGGGGAGATGGTGGGTTACTTTGATAGGGGATGGGTTGGGTAATGGTAAGGTTTTGTGAGGAAGGGGGAGATATGGGGAAGATGTGGTGGGGGAATGGCAGGGGAATGGGAGGGTTGGGTAAGGAAACAGGAAGTATAAGAGTAGCGTGGTTGAAAAAGAGATATGGTAAAAGTTTGTGAGGAAGAGGGAGGTGTTGGATAGTAGGGAGGGGGGGGGGGGGCAAGGCAGGGAATAGTAATGGTAGGTGAGTAAGGGGGAGGTGTTGGGGTAGTCAAGTGGGAACATTAAAGAGAGCAATGATGGACCTATCTACAAGTACCTATAATGAGATTTATCCATAATGACAGGGCTGTTGTGAGATGCTCACCAAACATCTTGCAAGGAGGAATCTAGGAAGGTGGGATTGTATAAGGGAGATAAAAAAAGTTTGAGAGGAGAATGGATATAAGCAAAAGAAAAATGTAGGAGGAGAGAGGGTGAGCAAGGCATAAAGTTGTGAAGGAAGAAAGGGAGAGCATGAGGGAGAAAAAAGGGTTAGGGAGAAGGATGAGAAAATAAGTTTGGTGGGAGGGAGGTAGAGTGTAGAGAAAATTGTATGGGAATGGAGATGAACTGGATGAGCAGTAAAGGAGGAGGGATGGTATGAGAACATGCACTAGAGAAGGTGTGGGATGGGTAAGGAATGGAAAGATGCTTCGGCTGTTGCAGGGGTTTCATTTTGGTCTCATATCTTTTGGGTATTGTAAGCTACCCACAGTATTTTTCAGTGCAAGTATAAGTCTTTGTGCTCTACACTCATAATATTAAGCTTTATAGATTAAAAGTATCGCTACCTTGCAAACGCGGGAGACAGCGACAAAGCAAAATAATAGAATATATATAAATAGATTAAAAGTATACAAGTCAAAAACATCATTTAATGTTACCATCATATTCTGCTCTAAACATCTGAGTGCAGGAAACACAAGAAATTGTTGTTCATCTATCAACTTATTACTGTCTGTGAAAGTATTGGTCAACATAGAGAAATGCACGATGAACATTGGAAGGTCATTGTTGTGAGCATGATCATGTATTACTGAAAAGATGGCCTAGTGCTAGGGCAGTTTTTTGTGGTTGCATGTGTCGCATTGTCTTGCCATGTTACGAAGTATTGCCCATGTACTGGTAAACAGTAAATGACTGCAACTCAATAGGAATATTATCCTTAAACTTGTAAGAATGAAATTGGATTCTGTATTTTGCTTTGAAAGGTTTTCTAACATTAACCTGAGGATAGAATTCATGTAAAAAGTAGTCAGTTCTTTATGGAGTAAATAACTGCCTTTCCCACTGAATAGAATTGAAAAATAGATTACACTCTTAGGTACAAATAAAGAGAAACTCAAGAAAACGTTCCCATATATTTTAGGGGTATTTGTGTAAGTTTTTTCTTTGTTTTGTTTTTACTGTCCAAACTTTCACATCACCTTCCACACAAGACAGCTTATTTTATAGTTAGCTGTCGAAAGCATTTGTGTGATCAGCTCCTTTTGATGCACTTTGTGGCCTTACATTTGCCTCCATCACCATCCTTGCAAATGAGTAAGTTGCAGCAGGCTGAGGTGAAGTGAAGAGCAAATAGGGAAAGTATTTTGAAGGATTTTTGTGTGTGTTCGATTGTGAGGGTAGCAGATGTTGGATGTTATGAACGTGGAGGTACGTGAAGTGAGAGAGGTATGACAGGTAGTTTAGTGAAAATGGAAGAGGTGCTGAAAGCCATGTGTGAAATGGTGTGGCAAGTTGGCTTGAGTGAATGGGATTAAAGTTGAATTTCTTAAGAAAGGGGATGTCTTTGTTGTTGACTGATTAGTGAAGATTTTCAGTATGTGTATAGATCATGATGAGGTGCCGGAAGATTGTCAGAATGCCTCTCTGGTGCCATTGTATAACGGCAAGGAGACCATAGGTGAATATTCATATAATAGAAATGTAAGTTCGTTTAGTGTGCCAAGTCAGTTTTATGGGAATGTAATGATTGAGAGGGTGGTGGCTTACACAGAACATCAGATTAGGGAGGAACAGTGCAGCTTCAGGATTGTTAGAGTATTGGGAAGTGATAATATTTGATGGCTTTCTGTCTATCTATCTTATCTCTGATGCCTGTTCCAGCTGGAACTCCCTCAAGGGGTGGCCATGGCAACATAGTCTCCATAACTAAAGAGCTCCAGTGTCTCTCTTCTTAGCCATTTACTGCCTCACCCTTGACAGGCTACTGGCAGAGGGCAAGTCTAGTGCAGTGCTTGCGAGGCTCCTACCGACTGTTCCTAATGACTACTTTTATCTAATGCTCCTACCTAATGCCCCTGCCTACTACTTCTACCTAATGTTTCTACCTAATGCTCCTACCTAAATGTTCCTACCTTCTACTTACATCTACTGCTCCTACCATTTTGCCAAAAGGTAGGGCTAGCGCATAGTGTTCACCATAAGAAAATCGAGTTACGAAGAATGAGCTGTATGAATTAAGTGTTGTCAAGTGTTACACATGTGACAAGGAGAGATTGTATGTGTGTAGACAGAATGCCAGTAATCCACACGTTAGTGAGGCAGAAAGAAAAGACAGCTACCTTGGTCAGAGGAGTGCAACTTGACAACCACTAAAGTGCTGGCTCATTAAGCAGGTGTCACTAACTCTCTCAATCCTCGGATGATTAGTATGGGTAATATACCTCCCTGGTCATTGGCTGCCAGATAGAAGCAGTCAGGAGTTTTAATCAAGAGTAAGGCATGTGTATAAGTAGGTAGAGAGGATGGTGAGTTGATTCCAGGTGAAGGTGGGTCTGTGGCATGGATATTTGATGTAATCATGGCTGTTTAATTTGTTTATGGACAGGGTTCTTAGGGAAGTAAATATGAGGATTATGAGGAGAAGAGCAGATTTGCATTGTGTTTGTTATTGTTTGCTGGTGACATGGTGCTTATGGCAAATTCAAGTGGAATCTGCTTAAGTTATTTGAGTTTGGGATAATGACAGAAAAGAAAGTTGAAAGTAAATGTTAATAAATGTAAAGGTGTTAGGTTTAGCAGTGCTAAAAGACTAATGAATTAGTTAGGATGTGAGTTTGAATGGAGATAACCTAGAGGAAGTAAAATGTTCATGATATGTGAGAGTGGATATGTCAGTGAATGGAACCAGTGGAGCCGAAGTGTAATAGTGTGGGTGTGGGGATGATGGTCTTGGGCACATTGAGGATCGTGTAGAAAGATAGAGGTCACTGTCTGGAAGTGCTCAGTTTAAAGGTGTAGTGCCAATGCCTTTGAGGCAAAATTCTGTTCTGTATCCAGCTGTTCTTGTGCTTAGAATGTGATATTACAAGAAGAGGGTTTACAGCCTGCTTCCCCCACTAGGTAGTGGCCTTGTTTTAGGTGAAGAAATTTGTAGGTGTTGAGAGAGCTTTTGAAGGAAGTTTTGTTGTTAACACTCAGGAACACCTTTTTCTTTCAGCACAAGATGATCCACTGATCCACAGATATACATGGATGAGGGATGATTGAAGAGAATAAAAGGCTTTGATTGACAGTGTGGCAGTGGATGAAAGATTGAGAAAGGCTGTGCTGGATGCTAGAGTTGTGAGAAGATTCTTTTAAGACTGACCATTTTGTGGTTCTTGTAGGGAATAAGGATCAGGGAGAAGTGGAGGTATGGTGTAAGGAAGAATGGCAAGGTAAATGTATTGGCAAGTGAGATAATGAATCAGGAAATATCCAGGGAGGAGTATGAAAGGAAGGTAACTGAAAGTTAGATGGAAGTGCAATGAATGTAGGAATGCAGTCATTTGTGAATGAGGTGTTTTAAAATGTTTAGAGGAATATTAGTAAAGGTTGTAGAATCAGTAGCTGGATGCAAGTTATTGAGATACAGGAATAAAAAGGACAGTGCATGATGGACTGAAGAGATTGGAAATGTTGTGGAAGAGAATAAAAAGGCATATGGTAGATTGATCATTAGGAATGTATACGGGGAAGTTCAGCAAAGGAGTAGGGAAGAATACAAAATGTGTTAGCAGAATGTTAAGAAGCGATAGAGGAAGCAAAGAAAGAATATTTGAAGATTTTGGCAATAAACTTAAGTGAAAAGTTTTAGGATAATAAGAAACTATACTGGAAGGAGGTGAAAAAGGAAAGAGATGGATGTAAGAGTAGAAATGTTGATATGAGAAGTAAGGAGGGGGAATTGCTGAATCAAAAGAAGTGAAAGGAAGATGGAAAGAGTATTTTGAAGAACTGATGAATGTGGGAGAAGTGGAGGCAGCAGTTGTTAACATGCATGGGTATGGAGGAAGGAAGAGTATACAAGTGCAGAGGCCTATAGAAAAGAGGAAGGTATGAAGGGCAATAATGAGTCTGAAGGTAGGAATGGCACCTGGAGTGGATGGGATTACGGCTGAAATGCTGAAGTATGGAGGAGAAATTATGATATAGTGGATGCATTTTATATGTAATTTAGCATGGAAACAAGGTTTTACCTCAGGATTGGGTGAAACCTATTATTGTTCCTTTTTCAAAGGAAAAGGTGTGAAGGATGTATGTAGCAGTTACAGGGGAATAAATCTTAAAGTATATAAAGAAAAGTGTATGCAAGAATATTAGTTGACAGAGTGGTGGAAGTGACTGAATGCAGAATAAGTGAAGAGCAAGGGGCTTCTAGGAGAGGTAAGGGATGTGCGAATCTGATTTTTAGTAGAGATGACTGTGGAAAAGTATGTAGCGAAAGGTAAGAAGTTATATGCAGCGCTTATGGATCTGAAGAAAGTGTATGACTGTCAAGTGGAATGCTTTGTGGGATGTGTTAAGGATGTATGGTATTGGAGGGAAATCTCTTGGGATGGTGTAAAAGTCTTCTATAGAGAAGCAAATGCTTGTTTAAGAGTGGATGGAGAGCTGACTGAAAGTTTTGAGACACATGTAGGTGTGAGGCAGGGCTGTTTGATGTCACCATGGTTTTGAAAAATGTGTATGAGAAATACTTAGAAAAACAGATGGATTTGTATGTAGCTTTTATGGATCTTGAGAAGGTGTATGATAGGGATGAGAGATGCTTTGGAAGGCCTGAAGGGTAAAGGGTATGGGAGGTAAGTTGCTAGAAGCAGTGGAAAGCTTTTACTAAAGATGTAAGGCATGTGTAAGAATAGGAAGAGAGGAGAGTGATTGGTTCCCAGTGGAGGTTTGTCTGCAGCAGGGGTGTGTCATGTTACCACGGTTTGATTTGTTTGTGTATGGGGTGGTTAGGGAAGTAAATGCAAGAGCTTTGGAGAGAGGGGCAAGTATACAGTCTGTTGGGGATGAAAGGCCAGGGAAGTGAGTCAGTTGTTGTTCACTGATGATACAGCCCCATGGATGGAGTGATAAGAGATGAAAGCAAAGCTAGGGAAAAGGGGTGCAGAAATGGAGTGTAGCAGTGTGATATGATGAGTAGTGGCAAGCCTGTTTGCAGATGATACTGTGTTGTTTGCTGAGAGTAAAGAGAAGTTGCAGAAGGTTGTAAGTGTGCTTCATGATGTGTGTGTATGCAGAGGAGATTAAAGGTAAATGCAAATAAGAGTAAAGTAGTGGTGTTTGAAAGGCAATGGAGTGAAAGTATAGATTTTATAGAACCATATAGAGTGAAAGAAGAATGTGTACTGAATTGTGCTGTGGATATTGGGGATGGGGGAAGACTGGAAGAAGTGAGGGAATTTAAGTATTTGGGAGCTGTCTTGGGTAGGTGTGATGATATGGAAGGAGAGAGAGAGAGGAGAGAGCAGTAGAGGATAGAAGAGTCATTGGGTCCCTTGATTGAATAATGAAGGGTAGAGGTGTAAGTATGAAAGTGAAGATAGGATGAAGGGACAGCGTAGTCCTCCCAACCGTGACCTATCCAGCTGAAACATGGACGTGGAATGAGGCATAGAGGTCAAGAATCCAGGCTGTGGAAATAAGCTGTTTGAGAAGAGCATGTGGTGTAACTAGATGGAATGAAGAAAGAAATGGAAGGGTGTATGAGAGATATGGTATGGCAGGGAATGCAAAGGGAATGAATTGTGGAGTGGTAGAATGGGTGAAACATAATGCTTTGAGATGGTTTGAATGGGCTTGTGAAAAGAATGCAAGACTGGGAGTTCACAAGGAGTGTATGATAAAGGGGTTCATGTGAGTGGATGACCACCTGTTACATGGACAAATAGGGTGTAGGAATACTGGAGGGAGAGAAACAGGAAGAATGCATGGAATGATGTATGTGAGGGAGGCAGGTAAGACAGGGATGAGTAGAGACTCCTATGCCCTTGATGGGAGTTCCCTAAGGGAATGGGCATCAGAGATATAGATAGATAGATAGCTTGTGCATGCTGATAAATTGTGGGGTATATAATAAAAAGGAGTATGTTGAAGTATAGTCAAATGATTGAGGTATTGGAAGCAAGAAAGATGTTTCAAGAAAAGAATAGGATTTAAATAGCAAGAAAAGACAAAGGCATTGAATTTAGTTTATTTGCCATAGAATGTCAGAAGGCAAAATAAACTTTTGCTAAACAGGATTATTATATGGATTCACATGATTATAATGAATCTTTTACGAAAGGAAGACTTGAAAATTTTTCATGTTAGATTTGTAGACATTTATGACCATTTGACAGCATGCAGTGGTAGGAAGATGGTGACCTACAGGGTCATTAGGAATTGTAATTGAAAAAAAATTTATGTCTTAGGCTGAAATTTTATCAAACAGAGACCATGAGCAACAGAGAAAGATTGGAACGATGTAGGGATGAGTGGTGAAACAAGATGATGTGGACTGTAACATGTCAGTACACTTTCCACTTCTGCATTTTCTCATCATTTACTAAAAGTGTATTAATCTGCTTAATGCAAATTAGATTGATATATTGAATTTTTGTGTTTTCACTTTTATTACATGCCTCAGGATTTATAAGAACAAATATGTTATCTACCTATATATATATATTTTTTTTTTTTATACTAATCGCCATTTCCCGCATTAGCGAGGTAGCGTTAAGAACAGTTGCTGTCTCCTGCATTAGCGAGGTAGCACAAGGAACAGACGAAAGAATGGCCCAACCCACCCACATACACATGCATATACATAAATGCCCTCACACGCACATATACATACCTGTATATTTCAACGTATATAAGGGAGCTGTCAATGGATTGAATCAGGGCATGTGAAGCGTCTGGGGTAAACCATGGAAAGTTCTGTGGGGCCTGGATGTGGAAAGGGAGCTGTGGTTTCGGGCATTATTGCATGACAGCTAGAGACTGAGTGTGAACGAATGGGGCCTTTGTTGTCTTTTCCTAGCGCTACCTCGCACACATGAGGGGGGGAGGGGGATTTTATTCCATGTGTGGCGAGGTGGCGATGGGAATGAATAAAGGCAGACAGTGTGAATTGTATGCATGTGTATATATGTATGTGTCTGTGTGTGTATATATATGTGTACATTGAGATGTATGGGTATGTATATTTGCATGTGTAGACGTGTATGTATGTACTTGTGTATGGGGGTGGGTTGGGCCATTTCTTTCGTCTGTTTCCTTGTGCTACCTCGTAAACGCGGGAAACAGCGACAAAGCAAAATAAAATAAATAAATAAGGGAGCAAATGGGAACTTCAGTTAAGGGGGCTAATGGGGAGGTGATAACAAGTAGTGGTGATGTGAGAAGATGGAGTGAGTATTTTGAAGGTTTGTTGAATGTGTTTTATGATAGAGTGGCGGATATGACTGGTTGGTAAGGTTATTTAATGTATGTATGTATTTATGATTCATGGTAAGGTGCCTGAGGATTGGCGGAATGCTTGCATAGTGCCATTGTACAAAGGCAAAGGGGATAAAAGTGAGTGCTCAAATTACAGATGTATAAGTTTGTTGAGTATTCCTGGGAAATTATATGGGAGGGTATTGATTGAGAGGGTGAAGGCATGTACAGAGCATCAGATTGGGGAAGAGCAGTGTGGTTTCAGAAGTGGTAGAGGATGTGTGGATCAGGTGTTTGCTTTGAAGAATATATGTGAGAAATACATAGAAAAGCAAATGGATTTGTAAGTAGCATTTATGGATCTGGAGAAGGCATATGCTAGAGTTGATAGAGATGCTCTGTGGAAGGTATTAAGGATATATGGTATGGGAGGCAAGTTGTTAGAAGCAGTGAAAAGTTTTTATTGAGGATGTAAGGCATGTGTACGTGTAGGAGGAGAGGAAAGTGATTGGTTCTCAGTGAATGTAGGTTTGCAGCAGGGGTGTGTGATGTCTCCATGGTTGTTTAATTTGTTTATGGATGGGGTTGTTAGGGGGGTCGACGTGCTGTCAATGGAAAAGACAGAACCTTCCATGGTTTACCCCAGACGCTTCACATGCCCTGGTTCAATCCATTGACAGCACGTTGACCCCGGTATACCATATCGTTCCAATTCACTCTGTTCCTTGCACGCCTTTCACCCTCATGCATGTTCAGGCCCCAATCACTCAAAATCTTTTTCACTCCATCTTTCCACCTCCAATTTGGTCTCCCACTTCTCTCGTTCCCTCCACCTCTGACACATATATCCTCTTTGTCAATCTTTCCTCACTCATTCTCTCCATGTGCCCAAACCATTTCAAAACACCCTATTCTGCTCTCTCAACCACACTCTTATTATTAGCACACATCTCTCTTACCTGATTATTACTTACTCGGTCAAGCCACCTCACACCACTCATTGTCCTCAAACATCTCATTTCCAGCACATCCACCCTCCTCTGCACAACTCTATCCATAGCCCACTCCTCGCAACCATATAACATTGTTGGAACCACTATTCCTTCAAATATACCCATTTTTGCTTTCCGAGATAATGTTCTCAACTTCCACACATTCTTCAATGTTCCCAGAATTTTCGCCCCCTCCCCCACCCTATGATTTACTTCCGCTTCCATGGTTCCATCCGCTGCCAAATCCACTCCCAGATATCTAAAACACTTCACTTCCTCCAGTTTTTCTCCATTCAAACTTACCTCCCAATTGACTTGACCCTCAACCCTACTGTACCTAATAACCTTACTCTTATTCACATTTACTCTCAACTTTCTTCTTTCACACACCTTACCAAACTCAGTCACCAGCTTCTGCAGTTTCTCACATGAATCAGCCACCAGCGCTGTATCATCAGCGAACAACAACTGACTCACTTCCCAAGCTCTCTCATCCACAACATACTGCATACTTGCCCCTCTTTCCAAAACTCTTGCATTCACCTCCCTAACAACCCCATCCATAAACAAATTAAACAACCATGGAGACATCACACACCTCTGCCGCAAACCTACATTCACTGAGAACCAATCACTTTCCTCTCATCCTACACGTACACATGCCTTACATCCTTGATAAAAACTTTTCACTGCTTCTAACAACTTGCCTCCCACACCATATATTCTTAATACCTTCCACAGAGCATCTCTATCAACTCTATCATATGCCTTCTTCAGGTCCGTAAATGCTATATACAAATCCATTTGCTTTTCTAAGTATTTCTCACATGCATTCTTCAAAGCAAACACCTGATCCACACATCCTCTACCACTTCTGAAACCACACTGCTCTTCCCCAATCTGATGCTCTGTACATGCCTTCACCCTCTCAGTCAATACCCTCCCATATAATTTACCAGGAATACTCAACAAACTTATACCTCTGTAATTTGAGTTCTCACTCTTATCCCCTTTGCCTTTGTACAATGGCACTATGCAAGCATTCTGCCAATCCTCAGGCACCTCACCATGAATCATACATTATCATACATACATTAAATAACCTTACCAACCAGTCAACAATAGAGTCACCCCCTTTTTTTTGATAAATTCGACTGCAATACCATCCAAACCCGCTGCCTTGCCGGCTTTCATCTTCGGCAAAGCTTTTACTACCTCTTCTCTGTTTACCAAATCATTTTCCCTAACCCTATCACTTTGCATACCACCTCGACCAAAACACCCTATATCTGCCACTCTATCATCAAACACATTCAACAAACCTTCAAAATACTCACTCCATCTCCTTCTCACATCACCACTACTTGTTATCACCTCCCCATTAGCCCCCTTCACTGAAGTTCCCATTTGTTCCCTTGTCTTACACACTTTATTTACCTCCTTCCAAAACATCTTTTTATTCTCCCTAAAATTTAATGATACTCTCTCACCCCAACTCTCATTTGCCCTCTTTTTCACCTCTTGCACCTTTTTCTTGACCTCCTGCCTCTTTCTTTTATACATCTCCCACTTATTTGCATTATTTCCCTGCAAAAGTCGTCCAAATGCCTCTCTCTTCTCTTTCACTAATAATCTTACTTCTTCATCCTACTACTCACTACTCTTTCTAATCTGTCCACCTTCCACGCTTCTCATGCCACAAGCATCTTTTGCGCAAGCCATCACTGCTCCCCTAAATACATCCCATTCCTCTCCCTCTTCCCTTACCTCCTTTGTTCTCACCATTTTCCATTCTGTACTCAATCTCTCCTGGTACTTCCTCACACAAGTCTCCTTCCCAAGCTTACTTACTCTCACCACTCTCTTCAGGCCAACATTCTCTCTTCTTTTCTGAAAACCTCTACAAATCTTCACCTTCGCCTCCACAAGATGATGATCAGACATCCCTCCAGTTGCACCTCTCAGTACATTAACATCCAGAAGTCTCTCTTTCGCGCGCCTATCAATTAACACGTGATCCAATAATGCTCTCTGGCCATCTCTTCTACTTACATACGTATACTTAAGTATATCTCTCTTTTTAAGCCAGGTTTTCCCAATCACCAGTCCTTTTTCAGCACATAAATCTACAAGCTCTTCACCATTTCCACTTACAACACTGAACACCCAATATATACCAATTATTCCCTCAACTGCCACATTACTCACCTTTGCATTCAAATCACCCAACTCTATAACCCGGTCTCATGCATCACAACTACTAACACACTCATTCAGCTGCTCCCAAAACACTTGCCTCTCATGATCTTTCTTCTCATGCCCAGGTGTATATGCACCAATAATCACCCATCTCTCTCCATCCACTTTCAGTTTTACCCATATCAATCTAGAGTTTACTTTCTTACACTCTATCACATACTCCCACCACTCCTGTTTCAGGAGTAGTGCTACTCCTTCCCTTGCTCTTGTCCTCTCACTAACCCCTGACTTTACTCCCAAGACATTCCCAAACCACTCTTCCCCTTTACCCTTGAGCTTCGTTTCACTCAGAGCCAAAACATCCAGGTTCCTTTCCTCAAACATACTACCTATCTCTCATTTTTTCTCATCTTGGTTACATCCACACACATTAAGACACCCCAATCTGAGCCTTCGAGGAGGATGAGCACTCCCCACGTGACTCCTTCTTCTGTTTCCCCTTTTAGAAAGTCAGAATACAAAGTTTAAACTATAATTTGTTATATAATTGATATCCTTTGTTGTTCTTTCTACTTGTCATTTACATGTATATATTTCTACTTGTCATTTACATGTATATGTGATGATATTTCACGTGTTACATAAATAGAATATATAACTCAGATACAGTGTTCAAATGCTTTGTACGTCCAACATAATCTTGCAATGATTGATTTTTATTATTTCTGTATAGAGATAAAATTATATGGTTTGTAGAATAATACAAAAAAATACTAGAAACATTTATCCATGCCATACATTTTATGTTAGGAATAGCTCAGCCACCAAACATGCCATTACTGACTCCCTCGTAGACCCTGGTTCTAACAACCCACAGTCCCCCTCCCTTCCCTCTCCTGTATTGTTCTCATACCAAACAAATGCAGGGTTACAAGTGGAAGCTGATATGTCAGTGGGTCTTGTTAGTTGACTGGTGCCAATTATCTGGCAGGGAAAGAATTCTATCAAGTCATGAACTTTGTCATTATTGTGTATAAAGCTAGATAAGGTATCGTAAAAGGGACAGATATAAACTGTTCTTTTTTCTCAAAATGAATAGGACAGTTAGATCTAGAAAAGGACAGATTTTCCTTAAAAGGACAGACCTAGCAATCCTGTCGTACACTGTGGATTCGGCTGTATTGATGGTAGCCAGTAATGCTGTTCAGTATTATCGTCAACTCGACAGCTTTCAGTTCTGTAGCCTTCCTCTTACGGTCTGGTCTCTATGAATTACTTACAACATTACAAGACTACAACAGACCATGGTCCATGGAACACCAAGACAAAGTTCTCATCATTGAGATCGTCTCTGTCTCAGGCACTTCTGAGCCTCAATCTGACTCTCTGTCTGTGGTAGAAACTTCTCAGCCATCTGACAGGCAGGTTGCTGCCTCCCAGGACCAGGAGCCTTTCCAAAACCCCTGGCCTTCTGTGGAGTACTACTCCAAACTCAGTTGTCAGGACAAGGACAACAACAAGGTACTCTGTTTTGAGTGTCAAAAATGCCACCTGACCAAGAAAATTGTTAAAGGCCACATCATTAGCTTTAATGATTTAAAGTCCCTTAACAAGTGGACCCAGCCATTCTTAGCCTTCCAGTTTGAGGAGATCTGGCTGTGGCATGCACTGTCACCACTTCTCTGGCAGCAGCAGTGTGCACAGCTGTGGCGCTGCCACCCCAGAGCTGCCTACCAAGAAGGTCTGGCAGCCCACCATCAGTGAGGCTCAGGGCTCAGCCAGCACTGGCACTGCCGTAAGCCAGTCTGCTGTTGACAAAAAGATAGTCCGTTTTTTCATCAACAACATACGCCTGCTTTACGTGGTTGAGTCTGAGGAGTTTGTTGACCTGGTTCAACCTTAGCAAAGGTCAGCATATCCTGCTGCACCCTGGGCAAGTGCATTGATGACAAACAATGGGCAGCAGAGGAAGTTCTTATCAACACTCATGATTGGCTGATGTACTTGGTGAACACTTCCGACTGTTGGACTGCTCACAATAGGTAATTATCATTTATTTATTTATGAATATTTATTGTACCAAGTAGTACATTTAATGTAGTTAGTAGAATAAGTTATTACACATATATATATAGTGAATATAACTTTTTTGTTATAGAAATTGGCATAAATTGAGCTTCAGTTTCAGTTCAACATGTTTGAAATAAAACTTGAAAATCACTTAACCATTGATCAGTACTAATCTTAATTCAATGATGGAGTACATTAATGTTTCTTTTTATAATAATTTGCATGAATTAAACTTAACTTTCATTTTGAATGTTTAAAATAAAACTTAATCAGTGTATTATTCATTAATCACTTAATCAGTGTTATTCAGTGTATTGATCAATAATCACTTAATCTTTGTTTCAGATCATTCCTCGGCATGTCAGCTCACTGTATTGACTCAATCACCAGGGCCAGGAAGCATGCTATCCTCACCTGTACCCGGCTGACTGGTTGCTACACTTATGATGTCTTAGTGGAGGCTGTGGTCCAGGTCTAAGAGCGCTTCAACATTCAGGATAAGGTAGTCAGGACAACCACCAACTTTGTGAAGGCTTTCACCCAATGTTGTGGCCAGGTGAACGTGTTGCCTGACCTCGACAATGTTGGCAGACTGCTTGAGGCTGACTCAGACAATGAGGACGACACTTCTGAGGATGATGACGCCATCAGCATTGTAACCCTCGGCGATTTCTTTGATGTAGAACACAAGCAACCCAGCCTACCTGTCCACAGGAGGTGTGTGCCTCACACCTTCAATCTGGTGGCCTCCTTGGACTTGGGCAAGGATCTCCTCAAGCAGATGGGCTATGTTGCTGCCTTCCATGCTCTCGGCAGAAGGCCCATGACAAGGCTCAGGCACTCTTCAGTGCTTAGGGGAGGAACCCTCAGATTGGCAATGCCATTGAGAAGGTGCTGGGCAGGAGGCTGGTTGTCCCTGGCAAGATAAGGTGGAATGCCTTGTACAACTTATTTGTCATCCTCAACAACATTCTGACCACCAAGAGGTAGAGAACAGGTTCCTTAACCGCAAGGCGAAACTCTCAACCTTCAATGACCAGGAGTTAGCGTTCCTGAAGGAGTGGGCCAAACTCATGTCCCATGTGGCTATTGCCCTTGACAACATCCAGGGGGAGAAGAAAGCCTACCTTGGAACCCTCCTTCCCATAGTGGCCATCACCCTCATGAAGCTCAGGAACATGAGGAACAGCTTGGCTGTGTGCAAGCCACTAGTTGACACCCTGGTAGCAGCCATCACCACCCAGTTCATCCACTACCTGAATGACTGGGACTGCCAGCTGGCAGCTGCCTTCCACTTAAAGTTCCGGCATCACTGGCTGCACAGGTTTGACAGCAACCTAACGATCTCTGTCAAGGCTGCCATGGAGGACGAGGTCAAGAGAGCACTAAGGGACCGGAGCTGTGACAGCATTACTTGTTCCATTAACAACAGCATCCAGTCACTGCTGTGCATGCCTGATGACCTCTTTGCTGGATGGACGGCCACTGGCTCAAGCACCAGTGTCAAGCAGAAGGCCAAGAAACTTGTCAACACCTGGTTGGATGTTGATGGGAAGGAGGGCATGGCCGACTCTGACATCATGGGGGAAGATCTTCATCAATTTCTTCCTGAAGTACAACATGACCATTCCATCCTCTGCCACAGTGGAATGGGCATCCTGAGGCCCAAGAGGTCAAGAATGTCAGCTGGGCGTAACTTTGAGAAAAGTTGGTCTTCCTGAAGGGCAACCAACACAGTGTGAGTGTGTGTGACTCATAGACTCTAAAAAGACTCATTGTCATAATGTGATTATCATATCATCTTTAGTTGTCGGTAATTAGTAATTACTTCTTTTATACATTTTGAGAAGAGTGGGAGGTGGGTTGATTAGAAAGGGTAGTGAGTGGTGGGATGAAGAAGTAAGAGTATTAGTGAAAGAGAAGAGAGAGGCATTTGGACGATTTTTGCAGGGAAAAAATGCAATTGAGTGGGAGATGTATAAAAGAAAGAGACAGGAGGTCAAGAGAAAGGTGCAAGAGGTGAAAAAAAGGGCAAATGAGAGTTGGGGTGAGAGAGTATCATTAAATTTTAGGGAGAATAAAAAGATGTTCTGGAAGAAGGTAAATAAAGTGCGTAAGACAAGGGAGCAAATGGGAACTTCAGTGAAGGGCGCAAACGGGGAGGTGATAACAAGTAGTGGTGATGTGAGAAGGAGATGGAGTGAGTATTTTGAAGGTTTGTTGAATGTGTTTGATGATAGAGTGGCAGATATAGGGTGTTTTGGTCGAGGTTGTGTGCAAAGTGAGAGGGTTAGGGAAAATGATTTGGTAAACAGAGAAGAGGTAGTGAAAGCTTTGCGGAAAATGAAAGCCGGCAAGGCAGCAGGTTTGGATGGTATTGCAGTGGAATTTATTAAAAAAGGGGGTGACTGTATTGTTGACTGGTTGGTAAGGTTATTTAATGTATGTATGTATGACTCATGGTGAGGTGCCTGAGGATTGGCAGAATGCGTGCATAGTGCCATTGTACAAAGGCAAAGGGGATAAGAGTGAGTGCTCAAATTACAGAGGTATAAGTTTTTTGAGTATTCCTGGTAAATTATATGGGAGGGTATTGATTGAGAGGGTGAAGGCATGTACAGAGCATCAGATTGGGGAAGAGCAGTGTGGTTTCAGAAGTGGTAGAGGATGTGTGGATCAGGTGTTTGCTTTGAAGAATGTATGTGAGAAATACTTAGAAAAGCAAATGGATTTGTATGTAGCATTTATGGATCTGGAGAAGGCATATGATAGGGTTGATAGAGATGCTCTGTGGAAGGTATTAAGAATATATGGTGTGGGAGGAAAGTTGTTAGAAGCAGTGAAAAGTTTTTATCGAGGATGTAAGGCCCAGTCCTCTGTTCCTAACGCTACCTCGCTAACGCGGGAAATGGCGAATAGTTTAAAAGAAAGAAAAGTAAGGCATGTGTACGTGTAGGAAGAGAGGAAAGTGATTGATTCTCAGTGAATGTAGGTTTGCGGCAGGGGTGTGTGATGTCTCCATGGTTGTTTAATTTGTTTATGGATGGGGTTGTTAGGGAGGTAAATGCAAGAGTTTTGGAAAGAGGGGCAAATATGAAGTCTGTTGGGGATGAGAGAGCTTGGGAAGTGAGTCAGTTGTTGTTCGCTGATGATACAGCGCTGGTGGCTGATTCATGTGAGAAACTGCAGAAGCTGGTGACTGAGTTTGGTAAAGTGTGTGGAAGAAGAAAGTTAAGAGTAAATGTGAATAAGAGCAAGGTTATTAGGTACAGTAGGGCTGAGGGTCAAGTCAATTGGGAGGTGAGTTTGAATGGAGAAAAACTGGAGGAAGTGAAGTGTTTTAGATATCTGGGAGTGGATCTGGCAGCGGATGGAACCATGAAAGCGGAAGTGGATCATAGGGTGGGGGAGGGGGCGAAAATTCTGGGGGCCTTGAAGAATGTGTGGAAGTCGAGAACATTATCTCGGAAAGCAAAAATGGGTATGTTTGAAGGAATAGTGGTTCCAACAATGTTGTATGGTTGTGAGGCGTGGGCTATGGATAGAGTTGTGCGCAGGAGGATGGATGTGCTGGAAATGAGATGTTTGAGGACAATGTGTGGTGTGAGGTGGTTTGATCGAGTGAGTAACGTAAGGGTAAGAGAGATGTGTGGAAATAAAAAGAGCATGGTTGAGAGAGCAGAAGAGGGTGTTTTGAAGTGGTTTGGGCACATGGAGAGAATGAGTGAGGAAAGATTGACCAAGAGGATATATGTGTCGGAGGTGGAGGGAACGAGGAGAAGAGGGAGACCAAATTGGAGGTGGAAAGATGGAGTGAAAAAGATTTTGTGTGATCGAGGCCTGAACATGCAGGAGGGTGAAAGGAGGGCGAGGAATAGAGTGAATTGGAGCGATGTGGTATACCGGGGTTGACGTGCTGTCAGTGGATTGAATCAAGGCATGTGAAGCGTCTGGGGTAAACCATGGAAAGCTGTGTAGGTATGTATATTTGCGTGTGTGGACGTATGTATATACATGTGTATGGGGGGGGGGGTGGGCCATTTCTTTCGTCTGTTTCCTTGCGCTACCTCGCAAACGCGGGAGACAGCGACAAAGTATAATAAAAAAAAAAAAAAATACATTTTGAGTTGACTAATTGCTAATTCTGAGTTTGTATGTAAATATTATACTGTACGGTATGCTTCGTAGTTTAATAAATGTACTTAAATTTCAAACTTACCTTCAGTTCCTGCTGTAATAATTATGTGGTCATCTAGAATTAAAGTTCATGGTATTGGTTTGGTTACAAGGGTTTCAAAATTATATTTTTCAATAAAACTGTGAAAAAGATATTAAGTAAAAAAGTTTCAAAATTTTAGAAAATGCTTACTTATTCTTGGATTTAGCATAAATAAGCATTTTCTTTGGGTTATGAAGCTTTTTTCCTTATATTTGAATTTTTTATTAAAAAAGTTATCATTATTGGATTATCGTTAACTTTTGATAGCTAATATTAGAAATGTTGGATTATCAATATTGGACTTAAAAATTGAGGTTTTCAGATTATTGTTATCGAAGTAGACTTTTAGCTATTGGTGCCCAACACTGCATCTACCTAATGCTCCTACCCACTACTACTAAATGTTCCTAACTGCTACTCCTGTCTGCTGGCCCTACCATTTTGCCAAAAGGCAGGGCTAGAGCATAGTGTTCACAGCAGGAAAATCTAGAGTTACAAAGAATGAGCTATGCGAGTTAAGTGTTGTCAGGTGTTATGTATGACAAGGAGAGATTGTATGTTTGTGGACAGGATGCCAGTAGTCCACATGGGTGAGGCAGAAAGAAAAGAAAGCTACCTGAGTCAGTGGAGTGCTACTTGACAACCACTGAAGTGCTGGCTTACTACCCTCCCGATACCCAGGTGAGTGGCACTGGTAAGATACCTCGCTGGACGTTGGCTGCTTACCAACTACTCACATCCTTGGGATGAAAAAATGCATTTGACAATTTATTTGTGTGTTTTGTTTCAGATGATTATACTTATAATTCATTGTAAATGTTGCATGACCTGTTAAGGGAAATCTTCCTAGTTGGCCTCAGGTTGAAGTAATGGCCTATCCATGATATCCTGGCTGGTGTATTTCTTTTTATTACTGAAAGATTTCATGATTAGTGATGTTTTAGGTGAATAGCATGAGGCTTTCTGTATGTTTATTTTACTTCACAAGACTTCTTATCATGATTTTTTTTTTTCACAGCTTTGTAGGTGATAGTCAAATCCCATTAGCCTGTTCAATGTTCTTGGAGAGTCATGGCATGGAGCTTCTACGAAAAAGTTTATATCGGAACTTTGTCTTGCACATGATCTCCTTGCATGACTTTGGCCTCATTGGGACTGGAATTGTATACAAGTGCATTCTTCAGTTACAAAGCAAGTAAGTTCCCACTGTTTGTGCTCTGTTATGAACATATAATATTTGTACCAAATATGCTTACATTTCAGTGTGGCTTCTTGTGGTTTTTCCATAAACATCCTTCTTTTTGTGCATATCAGTACAAGTCTCTCTTCTTATATCTTTACTTTTTCTTCAGCTGCTTCCATTTATTTCACTTCACTTATGTCTTTACTTTTTCTTCAGCTGCTTTCTTTTATTTTACTTTATCTTTCTGTTTTCGTTGTAGACCACCACATTGTACTACTCACATTTGCAGCTATTGATTTCTTAACTCCATATTTTGCAACTTGGATTCATAACATGTTTCACTCAATTACAATGTTGTTCTTATTCATTTCTAGATCACCATCTTAAGACTATATATCAACTACTTGCACATCTAGCCATTTTGCTTCTTTAGCTTATATTAAAGTGAGGTGCATTTTTATCCTAATTACCTCTCTTTACTTTTGAAAACTGCAACTTTTGTATATTATTTCTTGTGTAAATGTCATTTTATCATTACACAGTGTTATTTTATTGTTTTCTGCATTTCAGGAATTTGTTGTAATATATTTCAGATACTTTCATCCTGTTTCCCCTTTTAGAAAGTTAGAAATACAAGGAGGGAAGGGTTTCTAGCCTCCCCTGCTCCCGTCCCTTTTAGTCACCTTCTACGACACGCGGGGAATGCGTGGGAAGTATTCTTTCTATCGTATCCCCAGGGCATGTGAAGTGTCTGGGGTAAACCATGGAAAGTTTTGTGGGGTGTGGATGTGGAAAGGGAGCTGTGGTTTCGGTGCATTACACCTGACAGCTGGAGACTGAGTGTGAATGAATGTGGCCTTTGTTGTTTTTTCTTAGCGCTACCTTGCGCATGCACGGGCGGGTAGGGGGTGCCATTTCATGTGTGGCGGGGTGGCGATGGGAATGGATGAAGGCAGCAGGTATGGATATGTACATGTGTATATATGTATATGTCTGTGTATGTATATTTATGTATACAGTGAAATGTATATGTGCATGTGTGGGTGTTTATGTATATACATATGTATGTGGGTGGGTTGAGCCATTCTTTCGTCTGTTTCCTTGCGCTACCTCGCTAACACGGGAGACAGTGACCAAGTATAATGAAATAATAATACTTTCATCTTGTTTTTCTATCCCTATAAAACTTATTACAGTAAAATTGAGCTTATACCTTCCTGAGTCAGATTGTACTGTGACCCTGGAGAGAATCTCTAGGGTCCTTGGGGGTTAGAAATTTCTACTGTCTTTTGCTGAGGTAAATGCCTTTCACCCTTCGCTACCATAACCATGTGTGCTAGCTTTGCCTAGGTCTGCCCATTGACCAATCAGCAATCACCCTGTGATGATTGTCATCATTCCACTGGCCATCAGTTTGGTTCTGATCTTCCACAACTCTCAGGATCTAAAAATGTATAAATATATTAATTTTTTTCTAGATGCTACCTTTTCCACATAACTCTCAGGATCTAAAAATGTGTAGACAATATATTTTTTTCTAGATGCTACCTTGCCATGGATAAATATTTTTTTCTCTGATTTGGTTAGGGTTCGTTGTATATAGGTACTGTTGGACTATTTATATGGCATATGATATTTTGATTTTTTTTCTTCATACTAGATCGCTACTTTCTGCATTAGTGAGGTAGCACAAGGAACAGATGAAGAAAGGCTGCATTCACTCGCATCCATTCTCTAGCTGTCACATGCAGTGCACTGAAACCACATCCCCTTATCCACAACCAGTCTCCAAAGAACTTTCTATGGCTTCCTCTGGCCACTTGACATACCCTGATTCAGTCTGTTGACGGCATGTCGACCCCTGTATACCATATCATTCCAATTCACTCTATTCCTTGCACGTCTTTCATGCTCTGGCAGATCAGAACCCGACACTCAAAATTTTTTTCACTCCATCCTTCCATCTTTAATTTGGTCTCCCTCTTCTTGTTTCCTCCTCTTTTTACAACCTTTACAACCTTTTTACAACCTTTCCACATACATTCTTTCCATATGTCCAAACTATTTCAGCACACCCTCTTCAGCTCTGTTAACCACACTCTTTGTATTATACCACACCTCCTTCTTACCTTTTAATTACTTATTCGATTAAACCACCTCATACAGCATGTTGTCCTTAAGCATTTCTTTTCTGGCACATCCGCCTTCCTACGCACATTCCTATATATAACCCATGTCTCGCATCTATACAAGATTGTTGGGACTACTGTACCTTCATACATACCCATTTTCACCCTCCAAGGTAGCTTGCTGTATTTCCACACATTCTTCAATGCTTCCAGAATCTTTGCCCCTTCACCTACCCAATGACATACTTCCACTTCCATGGTTCCATTTGCTGCCATATTCCCTTCCAGTTATCTAGAACACTCCATATCCTCCATATTTTCTCCATTTGTATTCACATTCCAACAGCCGTATCCTACCGTGCTAAACCTAATTACCTTGCTTTTATTTACATGTACTCTCAATTGCCTCCTTTCACATACACTTCCAAACTCAATCACCACCTTCTACAGTTTCTCCCTTGACTCTGCTGCAAGTGCTGTGTCATCAGTGAACAACTGACTTACTTTCCAAGCCCTCCCTGCATACTCACCCCTCCCTCCTTGCCTCTGGCATTTACCTTCCTCAACGTCCCATCCAGTTAAACAGCCATGGTGACATCACACACCCCTGCCAGAAACCAGTATTCTCTTGGAACCACTTACATTCCTCTCTCCCTGCTTGTGAACATGCCTTGATTTTATCATGTATTTAACCCTAGAGGACAGCTGACAACAAATGAAATGCAGTTAGAGAACATTGACAAGCAGCATTTGATGTGCTAACATTTTCATTTCTTGTTTAGATATCCAGCTAACTTTTATCATAACATTAGTACCCTATAGACATCTCTTCCATCACTATGAAGTTAATGGAAAATTACCCTGCTCTCCTCAGTACCCCTGCAACCACCATTATAAGTGGATGGCTGTCCATCTGGAGTTTGTGCATAAACAGTGACCCTGCAGAAATATGTAGATTGTAGGATGACTTATGGCACTAGGAGGAATGCACATGATATGTTCAGATGGTGAGCAAAATGAATAAGAGCAAGAAAAATATGAGGATATAGGTAACATTGTGAATTTATTGGGATCCTGAAAGGATATAGGAGGCTTGCAAGGGAACTTGCACTTGTGGAAGAAATTAAGTGATAGTGCATCAAATTTTCTCCTTATATTATTCTGGGTTATTGAAGAAATTTGGTAATAGATGAAAGAAAAAGAGAGAAAATTCCCAAAGAAAATGCAAATGCAATATCCTTCCCATATGTACCAGCTATTCATTGTACTCTCCTGCAACACTCAGAAATCCAGCCACATGTGCTCGGTGGAACCACAGACTAAGGACTGTGATGATATTGTGTGCATGTGGGTGAGAGGTGAGTGCAGGACTTTTTAGAAGTGTCTCTCTTTTAAAAGTCAGACTTTAGTCATGAGAGATCTTCTGATATGTTGAATCAGTACTTGTGATTTTTAAGTATTTAACTCCAAGATACCTTTTATGGAGTTCTTGCAGCTTAAAAGCTGCTCTGCAATAAGTATGAGGAAAATATGGAACCATGGAAGTGGAAGTGAGTCACAGGGTTTGGGAGGGTGAAGGTTATGGGAACAATGGAGAATGTGTGGAAAGAGAGAACATTATCTCGGAGAACAAAAATAGGTTTGCTTGAAAGAATGGTAGTTCCAACAATATTATATGATTACAAGGCATGGGCTATAGATAGGGTTGTGTGGAGGAGTGTCGATATGTTGGAAATGAATTGTTTAAGGACAGTATGTGGTATGGGGTGGTTTGATCAGGTAAGTAATGAAAAGGTAAGAGAGATTTGTGGTAATAAAGAGTGTGATTGAGAGAACAGAATAGGGTGTGTTGAAATGGTTTGGACATATGGAGAGAATGAATGAGGAAAGGTTGACAAAGAGGATGCATGTGTCAGAGGTGGAGGGAACAGAGAGAAGTGGGAGACTAGATTGGATGTAGAAGGATGGAGTGAAAAAGATTTTGAGCGTTGGGGGCCTCTGAAAGCCTTGCAGAAGATGAAGTATGACAAGTGTAGGTGGTTTAATTGCTGAGTTTGTTAACAAAAGGTGGTGATACTGTTGTTGGTTGATTGGTTGAGCTTTATTATTTATTTTTATTTTGCATTGTCGCTGTCTCCCGCGTTAGTGAGGTAGCGCAAGGAAACAGATGAAAGATTGGCCCAACCCACCCACATACACATGTATATACATACACGTCCACACACGCAAATATACATACCTATACATCTCAACACATACATATATATGCACACACAGACATATACATATATACTCATGCACATAATTCATACTGTCTGCCTTTATTCATTCCCATCGCCACCCCGCCACACATGAAATAAAAACCCCCTCCCCCCTCATGTGTGCAAGGTAGCACTAGGTAAAGACAACAAAGGACACATTCATTCACACTCAGCCTCTAGATGTCATGTAATAATACACTGAAACCACAGCTCCCTTTTCACATCCAGGCCCCGAACTTTCCATGGTTTACCCCAGACGCTTCACATGCCCTGGTTCAATCCATTGACAGCACGTCGACCCCGATATACTACATCGTTCCAATTCACTCTATTCCTTGCACGCCTTTCACCCTCCTGCATTTTCAGGCCCCAATCACTCAAAATCTTTTTCACTCCATCTCTCCACCTCCAATTTGGTCTCCCACTTCTCGTTCCCTCCACCTCTGACACGTATATCCTCTTGGTCAATCTTTCCTCACTCATTCTCTCCATGTGACCAAACCATTTCAAATCACCCTCTTCTGCTCTCTCAACCATACTCTTTTTTATTACCACACATCTCTTACCCTATTATTACTTACTTGATTAAACCATCTCACACCACATATTGTCCTCAAACATCTCATTTCCAGCACATCCTAAGGTGCCTAAGGACTGGTAGAATGCAAGTATAGTTCCCTTATGTAAATGCAAGGGGAACAAAAAAGAGTGTTCATATTACAGTGCTATGTTTTGTCTTTTGAGTACAGTATGCTGGGTAAGTTGTATGGGAGGGTGGTGATTGTAAGGGTGGTAGTATGCACAGAGCATCTGACTGGTGAGGAGTGGTGTGGTTTCAGGAGATGTATAGGATGTGTGGACCAGATGTTTGCTTTGAAGAATTTATGTAAGAAATACTTAATATAAATGCATAGCAACTTGAAGGAAATAAGAGGAACACAGCTCTTAATCAGCTTCCCAAAGAAAAGCTAGAAATAACTTATCTTGGGTGTGAAATTGCAAAAGATTTGAAAAGTGAAAAACCTGCCTATATCAATGTCTACAATGGGAACAATAGTGACAGAGGAGAAAAGCAAAGCCAGTGCTTGAGCTGCTATGTCTTTAAGTGTTATGAAATTTCTAGTAACAGTAATATTAACTTTCAAAAAATTATTACCGAACAAGTGATGCCATGGATATGTATCAGGTGATACATCCAGAAGACACAATATAATATCAGTGCCAAGAGAAGAGAAGAAAGTGATTTCACTGATGTAGCTCCTAAAGGACTCATGAAAGCTACAGTCAAGTGATAAACATAAATAGATGTTATATCAGACTTGACTGGGCTTGGAGAAGCCTCTAACTGAGTACTGATTATTGAGAATAGATTGAAAGACACAGAACACATTATTTTTTTCTTTTTATTATACTTTTTCGCTGTCTCCCGTGTTAGTGTGGTAGCGCAGGGAAACAGATGAAAGAATGGCCCAACCAACCCATATACACATGTATATACATAAACGCCCACACATGCACATATACATACCTATACATTTCAATGTATACATACTTATACATACACTGACATATACATATATACAAATGTACATATTCATACATGATGCCTTCATCCATTCCTGTTGGCACCCAGCCACACATGAAATGGCACACACACACACACACACACACACACACACACACACACACACACACACACACACACGAGGTAGTGCTAGGAAAAGACAACAAAGGCCACATTCATTCATATTCAGTTTCTTGCTGTCAAGTGTAATACACCGAAACCACAGCTCCCTTCCACATCCAGGCCCCACAAAACTTTCCATGGTTTACCCCAGACGCTTCACATGCCCTGGCTCAATCCATTGACAGCATTTCGACCCTGGTATACCACACCCATACCTTCTGACTGTTGATGGAAATGATAGAATTTTTAATCATTTTAAGAAAGCAAAGGTGTAAGTGTGAAAAGGGACCAGATGAAAGATACAGAAAAGGTTTTATATTTAAAGGAAATGCAAATAGCCATCATGATGGCCACTTGGTGGTTGTGGCCAGCTTCCAAAGCACTGTGAGACCCCCCTAGGGCAGGAAGTATTGTAAGTAAATATGTCTATGCATACACCAGTTTATTTTTGGTCTCTCAACTGCTCTACACAAATTCCATCTGATATTTGTTATTGCGAAAAGTTGATGGTTTTTGTTTTACCACAGAGTATCTTTAAGTTTTGAGTGGAGATGGCTGAGAACTTGATGTTTTATATCCTTTGAGTGAAGTATCTGACAGGCATATTAGAAATGTGTAAACCGTTTAGGGAAGTTAAGAGCGAACAGACAGTTTTTTCATCATTATGAGAAGTTGATGGCCTCTGTTTTACCTCTTGAGTACCTTTAAGTGTAGAGTGGGGATTGCTGAGAAGCTGATGTCTCATCTTTTGAGTGAATTGTATGACAGGCATATTAGAAAAATGTCTCCTGTTTAGGGAAATTAGGAGCAAACAGGCAGTTTTTTCTTTATATCACGGAGATGTTAGGGCAAAGTTTTATTTTTTCCAACAGTTTTAAAGGTCTGCTACTGATCCCAGAACTTGTTACAAAAATGTTCCTGTGTTTTGTATCACATAAAATTAACTCTAACCCACTCTCAGGGTTACAGAAAAACAAGTTATAAGTTGGTAGGCAGTCAACAACCAAGGAGATACATTACCACTACTACCCATCTGGGTATCAGGATGGTGTAGTGAGTTAGCACTTCAGTGGTTGTCAAGTTGCACTCCACTGACCCAGATAGCTGTCTTTTCTTTCTGTCTCAGCACATGTTGACTAAAGGGATTCTCTCCACAAAGATTCACTCTACTTGCCACACATAACACTTGACAACACTTAACTCACACAGCTCATTCTTTGTAACTTTAGAATTTCCTTTGCTGAGTGCTATGTGCTAGTCCTGCTTTTTGGCAAAATGGCAGGAGTAATAGATAGTAGTAGTAGGTAGGAATATTTAGGTATGAGCATTAGGTATAAACATTAGGTGGCTGGTGGCTGATTCGGATGAGAAACTGCAGAAGCTGGTGACTGAGTTTGGTAGAGTGTGTGAAAGAAGAAAGCTGAGAGTAAATGTGAATAAGAGCAAGGTACAGTAGGGTTGAGGGACAAGTTAATTGGAAGGTAAGTTTGAATGGAGAAAATCTGGAGGAAGTGAAGTGTATTAGATATCTGGGAGTGGATTTGGCAGTGGATAGAACCATGGAAGCGGAAGTGAATCATATGGTGGGGGAGGGGGCGAAAGTTCTGGGAGCGTTGAAGAATGTGTGGAAGTCGAGAACGTTATCTTGGAAAGCAAAAATGGGTATGTTTGAAGGAATAGTGGTTCCAACAATGTTATATGGTTGCGAGGCGTGGGCTATAGATAGAGTTGAGCGGAGGATGTGGATAGATCGAGTTGTGCGGTGGATGTGCTGGAAATGAGATGTTTGAGGACAATATGTGGTGTGAGGTAGTTTGATCGAGGAAGTAATGAAAGGGCAAGAGAGATGTTTGGTAATAAAAAGAGTGTGGTTGAGAGAGCAGAAGAGGGTGTTTTGAAATGCTTTGGCCACATGAAGAGCATGAGTGAGGAAAGATTGACAAATAGGATATTTGTGTCAGAGGTGGAGGGAATGAGTAGAAGTGGGAGACCAAATTGGAGGTGGAAAGATGGAGTGAAAAAGATTTTGAGTGATCGGGGCCTGAACATGCAGGAGGGTGAAAGGCGTGCAAGGAATAGAGTGAATTGGAACGATGTGGTATACTGGGGTCGACATGCTGTCAATGGATTGAACCAGGGCACGTAAAGTGTCTTGGGTAAACCATGGAAAGTTTTTTGGAGCCTGGATGTGGAAAGGGAGCTGTGGTTTCGTGCATTATACATGACAGCTAGAGACTGAGTGTGAACGAATGTGTCCTTTGTTGTCTTTTCCTAGCGCTAGCTGGTGCACATGCGGGGGGAGGGGGTTGTCATTTCATGTGTGGCGGGGTGGCAATGGGAATGAATGAAGGCAGACGGTATGAATTATATACATGCGTATATATGTATATGTCTGAATGTGTATATATATATGTATATGTTGAGATGTATAGGTATGTATATGTGCGTGTGTTAACGTGTATGTATATACATGTGTATGTCGGTGGGTTAGGCTATTCTTTCGTCTGTTTCCTTGCGCTACCTTGCTAACTTGGGAGACAGTGACAAAGTATAATTATAATAATATATTAGGTCTGTGCTAGATTTGGCCTTTCCTAGTGGCTTGTTAAGGATGAGACTTTAAAGACTAAGATGCAGTACTGGAATTCATTAGTTATGGAGGCTATTGTTGTAGCCGCTCCATTGAGGGAGTTCCAGAAGTAAACAGGCATCGTAGATATAGATAGATAGATGGATAGAAGTAGTAGTTAGGAACATGACTAGAGCATTAGGTGGTAGTAGTTAGTAGGAACATTAGGTAGGAGCTTCTGCAAACACTGCACTAGACTTGCCATCTGCCAGTAACCTGTTAAGGATGAGGCTTTAAAGGCTAAAACGCTCACTAGTTATGGAGACTTTTGCCGTAGCCACCCCCTTGGAGTTCCAGAAGGGAACACGTGTCAGATACAGATAGATTAGATAGATTAACTAAAGTAATTTTATAGATACTCAGAAAATCTTTGGTTTCTATTATTCTGTTCTTGAGATTAGACTTTATTTTTAGTGAAAGTATCCTGTTGAATTTTTTTCTTTTACTATGTTACCCTTTAAGTAGCAGGTGATTTGCAGAAAGTTGCTTGTGATTTGGACAAAAAATCAGTCCAGAATTTATGTTTCCAAATACAGAATGAAAGAAATATGTGTGAAAGAAAAAATGTATAGAAACAAGGAAGCCAGCTAAACTTATGTGGCCTTACTGTATGCTAAAGTTAGTAAGATGTAAGCCTTATGATGCAAATTATTAATGACACCATGCTATTTTTTAAAGAAATACATTGAAAAGTTAAGGCTATGTACACAAGAGGGAGGTAATGCCATGATGTAGTGATGAAATGATGCATTAATACCCGAGTAGAGGGTGGTTGTGGGATGGTGGAGGGTGGGTTTGGGGTGAGCCTTGTTGCTCAAAATTCATTAAATGACACGTCTTTCTGTATGAGCACTTTTTTCTTTCATTCTTGCTCGCTGCTTCAGGCAGCTGGACCTTAGAGGAAAATCCGTAATTGTTTCCTTTGTCTCTCCCTATTTTTGTATGATAATGAAATTACGGGAGGAGGGTTTCCAGCCCCCTGCTCTTGCTCCTTTTATTTGCCTTTTGCAACAAGCATGGAAGACAAGGATGATATTCATTCTCCATTATTCGTAGAATGATTTATAAATACTAGTTTCATACATACGGGATATGAGTTTTACTTATACGCATATTTTTTATAGATACAGGAAATATAAACTTTACATATATTTGCTTTTATATGCATGCATATTTACTCTTCAGAATGTGTTTCTGAGATTGAGTAGAGCACCTAAAGTGAAGAGGGGATATTTAGCAGCCTCACAGAATACCAAACTGGGAATTTAAACAAATCCTGCAAAGCAAAGGGGCTTGCAACACAGGTCATTATATAATGACTTTGGTCATTGAAGGGTTAATGCTCATTTTTTTTCTGATTACCCACCTTTTATTAAGAGGTTTTTTTCACTCTAGGTAGGGATCACCAGATGGCCTTAATTGCAGTAATAGATCAGTTTCCAATTTGATTCAGCCAGTTGTTTAGTGGCTTACTTTTTGGCTCATAAAAAGGATTTTGAGTAATATGAGAAACTTTACTAGTCCCAGGTTGTGTGAATAATATATGTGTGTTTGCCCACTTTTTAAATCTTTT
Source organism: Panulirus ornatus (assembly GCF_036320965.1). Taxonomy (NCBI): domain Eukaryota; kingdom Metazoa; phylum Arthropoda; class Malacostraca; order Decapoda; family Palinuridae; genus Panulirus; species Panulirus ornatus. The sequence continues at coordinate 17,313,936 of NC_092252.1, read as the reverse complement.
ATACATTACATGAAAGAACTGCTTCATGGGTGAGTATGAAATGTATGCAATTGAATTGCAAGTGAATTCAAAGAGCAACTGACCGCTGGTTCCTGATGAGGCTGCTTTTATCATGTGAAAGTGGTTGGAGTCTTTTGACATTTGTTAGGGATAATTAGCAAGGGAATGGCTGCTGAGAACTTTCAAAAGTGACCTAGGGGCCAGATTTGGTTTAGTGACTAAGAGCATGTACTTTAGAGCACTTTTCCTTGGTTCAGAAGAGTCTTATCTTAAGAGTGCTACACTGGGGTAACAAGTAGTAGAGGCATTCATATAATGCTGGTGTAGCTATGTATACCTCAGAATTAAAGAGCAGCCACTTATTTACTATTGAAGGTTTGTCTGAACTTTATCATATTTTTCTTGATTACACAGGATGCAAGATCCTAGCGTGCAGAAGCAGTTACTAGCAAATTGGGAGGAGCAGCGTAGATCAGCGAAAAAGATTTTTCCAACCTTCAATGGTTCTAACCCTTCCACGTTATCAATGAAGCAGGAATCAACAACCTTCTCGTCAGCCAACACTGGGCTGTCTGAGGAGAGCAAATGCTCTCCCGCCAAAAGCAAGTGAGATGATGCTTTTGTAATTTTGTTATGGTGTAGAAGAGGAATCAGCAGGAGGTCAAGAGGAAGGTATAGGAGCTGAAAACAGGCTAAATAAGAGATGGGTTGAGAGAGTATCAGTAAACTTCAGAGAAAATGGGAAAATATGTGGCGAGAACAAGGGAACAGATGGGAGCATCAGGGATGGAAGGAGATAGGTAAGTGGTAACAGGCAAGAAGTGAATAAGAGGTGGAGTGAGAGTTCTGAGGGATGTTAAATGTTTTAAGTGTCTTCTTTTCAATCTTTTTTCACTGAAGGCTCACCTAAATTCATTTATTGTATTTTTTAGCACCCACCTCATGTCCATGATTAAAGTTCCATCAAGAAGGTATGTGGCAGGTGAATTAGAGAGTAAAAAGGGATCCTTAAAGACTTAAAGTGTATGTTCACATAACCTCATGATGCAGTTAATTTTGAATAATTGTTATATGTTACAAATAAATCTTGGGCCTTAAGATTTTCTTAATTTTAAGCATGTTCATGCTGTTATGTTTTAAGTTTAGAGTAACTTAGAAACAGCCAAACAAATGGAAACTTATTAGAATTTATTTTTTTTTTGCCTAGTGGAACTAAGGCTTAATTAGTTTTACAGATTTTTTTTTAATTATTATTAGTTGGGGAATAGGACAAACACTTGTGTTTCCTTTTCAGCTGCTTGTATTCTTTCCCTTTTGGCACTTCGTATTGTCAGGAATGTGGAGAATCTAAGCTTGCCCAGGTAAGATGTGAAAACTGGAGGAGGATTACAAGCACCATTTCTGGTATTTGAGGATGTTTATCCTTATTCACTATCCAAAGGGTGCCAAGAGGTACCTTCAGTTTTAAGATGTGCTCATTGGAGATATCAGCTATTTCCTTTTTCTCTTTTGATATCAAGTTTCAGTTGGTTTGATGTAGCTTAAGAGTTTCTCAGCTAGTCATACCTGTCAGTGAATATATTTAGAAAATGATGCTTACTGTTTTTTCCCACTATTTCAAGATGCTCACAGACCCACAAAACAGTCTCTTTTATTCATTGATGCAGCATTTCGGAAAATATCTATATTGCCCTTATTCACTTTTACTTTCCAAGTTATTACCTTCTCTTCCTAAGTATTAATCTTACCATGAGGAGATGGGATATTTTCACACACACAGTGCATACTACAGTTTATTTTCCTTAAAAGCTCAAAATTTCCTCTAAGTTATTTTTCATCCACCAGTATTTAACAGAATTATTCTTGCTCCTCAAGAGTAAAAAAGTGATGATTTAATCTATCACTTCAAACACATGTAATAACACTCTTCCTCTTGATAGCTATCTGTTGAGTACCTGCATACCTCAGTTATTGGGAAAGGAGCATGATTAACAGACCTCTTCCTTATGCAGGCAGTATCACAAGACTTCTGCTTAAGCTGTGGACACTATAGAAAACATTTTGATATAAGGAAATGGTATCAGTAAATATTCTGTATAGATAGAAACTGTAACACCAAGAATCTTTTTGGGATTGTCTCTTCTTTGCTGTGTTGCTCACATGCCCACGTATTTCTGAACATATATGTTTTGAAGATTGTAATCGTCAGTTGCCCAGAAGTCACAGAAAAGTAACTGAATATCATGTCCCCAAAACATTGAATTCTTAAAAGTGCATGCACAAGGGTTTTTTTCTTTTTTTTTTTTGCTTTCTAATACTTGAGCGTGTTACTGGTCTCATAATCTAAACCAAATTTCATAAAATTTTGGCCTTTGTTTTCTTCTGCATATTCTTAGGCCGTTTGGTTGCATAGATGGTGAACCAAATCCTGAGGTAGCTGTGATAGAACTGGATTCCCCATTAGAAGTGATTTACTGTTGATTGATAACAAGAATGGCTTGTCATGGGGTTCCTGCAAGTGGTATGCACAGCAACCAAACCAACACTGTTCCTGAGAGGATGGGGCAGTTCGATGATTGGCCAAGCATGGCCACAAGATTATGATCCTTCTGTGAGATTGGTGCATGTGACAGAATGTCAAGTTCTTCAGTGAAGAGGCATTTCATACAGTTTTTTTTCATGGGGATAAGAAGGTTTCTTGTTTTGCAGTATACCTTGAGGTTTAGGACACTTATGTCTTCATTTTCATGGCACTGAGATACTTTTGGAAGATGAGCTGTCAAATGTGACAAGAGATACTTAGATAGAGGAAAGTCTCACAAACAAAATGATATATACTTTTGCATTTATTGTAATTTCTAGTTGTAAGAAAAAATGGAATATAAGGATGGGTAAAAAAGTACCGAAAATGGGATTTTATTGCCACTGCATTACATTGCATGGGAAGTTTGAGGAGCCAGAGTTTTAAGGGGGTTAAAAGTATGTAAGAGTGATTTTGAATGTGATTGGTAATAATGATGTGTGGTTTCAAATTGTTGGCCTAACTTTGGAGAGTAGCATAGAACAAGAGGTGGCTTAGTCAAATAATACTTTACTGTAAAGTAATTTCCATAAAAAAGGTGTTATTGAATTGATGATATTGGAGGATGAATGAATGTCCCATTGCAGGTTCCTCCACATCTGTAACAAGACAATGGATGATTATTCATTACCCAAGTGGCTTCTTTCCAGATCCCTTTATCATGGCCTTTAGGATTTTCACAATAGTACAGTACTTTGCATTACAAAACCAGTACAGGATAGATTTACAGTATGGTTTAGTATCATATATGGTGAACACAAGTGCAGATATAAGAGGAGAGCTTTATCACAGTTCACACTATTGTGCTGTTCAGGATACTGTTAGCATTTTTCACAAAACAGAAAAGATATGATATTATTACGCAACAGTGAGATGTTATACACAAGTTCTACACTAAATACCATATGTAATTCAGTTCAGTAAAAGCCTTAGCATGGTGAATGGCATTCACACAATTAGATATGTAGCTACACTAAAGAGACACCACTGCACCACATGTGTATGTGACTGCTGCAGCCAACCACTGCTGAGGAATATTTGTTGTAATGAATATTATCTCAGATTAATGACTGGTCTTTATTTCCTTTGCATCCTTACTACCCCTCTGATTAACGACAGAGTTTGGTATTACTGTTAGCAGATGCTGCTGTAATTTAGCAGGTCTTGATATTCAGGAGTATCATTAAGGTTATACTGTACCTGATTGCTTCTTCCAGTTACACACATTAATTCTCTAGCTGTCATTTGCTAGTGCACACTGACCACAGCCAAGTCCTACAGAATGTTCATTTCTTTACCTTAACTGTTCCATTGCTTCCCTGCTTCAGCACACTGTCCCTCTTTATACCACTTTAATCCCTATGATTCAGTCTCATTCATGTCTTTCTTCCTTGTGAATGCTCAGGACTCAAAACTCTAAGGCTTCCTTCACTCCATCCTTCTCTCTATTTCTTGGTCTCCCCCTACTTCTCCCTTTTTCTCTTAACCTTTCCATGCATCAGAACCATTCCAGCTCACCTTGCTTAGCTCTTTTAGTCAAAATTTTCTTATTACCACACCTTTCTCTTTTGCTGTCACTTCTTTCATGATCAACCCTCCTCCCACCACATGGTGTCCTTAGGCATTTCATATCAAAGATGCCCATCATCTTTCCTTTAGCATTCAAGGTCCAAGACACATCCATTCAACACTATTGGGACTATCTACCTTTATACACACCAATCTTTCCCCCGATAGACACTCCTTGTACCACACCCTCATTGAAATGTAAAATAGCAATGAACAGTAACTTCACTTCCATTTCCTTAACATATTACACAACCGTTAAGCTTCTTATTCTTATTTCAACCTCTGCAATGACATCAGTTTGCTTTATTCTCACCACAATTTCATTGTATTTTTGTATTTTGCTTTTCTGTTTGAATTTATAGCATTCCATAGTCTAATTTTCATAAACTTATGTAACACCACACTTTTATTGAAAGTATTGGGACATTTGAATCTTTCCAAACTACATAAGTCTGCATCATCTCATTTCTTTACCTTCCGCCATCTTCTTGTGCAGCTTTCATACTTTATCATTAATTGTTGATATTTTTTGTGGCTGTTACAGGTGATGGAGGGAATGAGAAATGTAGTGTACAATGATGTGGTAATCTCTACGACTCAGGGTCATTTCTGCTGCGCAAGGGCTGCACTCAAGTACAGTACAAAAGTTGTGTAGATGGCGCCACTGAGGGACTGCAGGGGCCTAGCATAACCACTGCCAGTACAATATTGTGGCCCAGGAGTTGCTGCCCAGTTTTAATTATATGGTTTTACCAGTTTTGATATGTATTTATAATTGGCATACCAAAATTTCTTGGTAGAAACTGCACAAGACTGTGAGGCAAGCATATAGTTGAGTTTTTACGTTTAGAACCATACTGTTGTCGGTGGCTTCAGGTCTCATACTTGCGAGGTGCCAAGTAAGGATGAACCATGTGATGGTTTGTGATCATCCTAGCTTTAGTAAGTTTCAGTAGTTTTTTTGGTTGTCAGAATGGTTTCTAAGATCTGGTTTTAAATGTTACAAATATGTATTTTATTAAAAATGAATTTGAAAGATATGGGTGATTATGTGGGTCACCATTGTATGAAGTATTATATCTGTGTATAAGTTTAGATATCAAAATGTACCTTTAGAGCTTGGTAAGCTGTTATCAGCCAAAATGAATTGCTGGTAATTGCTTTTATTATTTATTTATTTTTCCAGAACTAAAGTAGATCATCTGAGTTTCCAGTTTTAGACTTGCCTCATATTATCTGAAGTAAGTGTTAAACCACACAGGAGTACCTGGAGTATCTTCACCACACTGACATAAATGGGTAGCTAACATCCCCATTGCTGATGACGTAATAAATCATGGACCAAGACCCACTGTATCTTAAGGCCATGGAAATAACCAAAGTATGAATTACACATATATTTTGTTACAGGAATTTCCTAGCCAGCATTTTTGAGATCTTTGGGGTAAAGTGTCCTTTGCAGTCAGATGATATGCAGTTTGTGCATATGCTCTATGTAAATTATTGGTATTGATATTATTTATATAGAACTTTTAGGCTATGTTCTGGAGATGCTTTCAGTCCTGTCAGTTTGTTTGACAGAATATGTGTGCTCAAAGCTGTGTGTTTGTTTGTTTGGCAGGAATGAAGGGTAGAATGAATAGTGAATCAATTAGTGAGTGAGTGAGTTGATAGTACACCAGTGTATTTATATTATGAGAGTATGAACAGACCAGTGCATCTTCTGAATGTGTCCTCTTTCTTGAGTTACTAGCTTGATTTCTCATGACTTGAGTGTCATGAAGATTAGCATCTTGATTATGGAATCAGATTCTTTTCTATTTTTTTTTATTTTGCCGATTTCATGAGTTTAACATGGGAAGCAGCAAATTTTATTATTGGTTGGCATGGATAATCAAGAGGAAAGTAGCTGTTGATGCGGCAGATAATTTTATAATCAAGATGAAAGTTAACTAACTGTTGGATGATCATGGAAGTAATTTATTTGAGATCAAGAATCAGATGGTCAATTTATACTTTGTATCATTCAAAGAATGAGTATCTGTTGGGATATATGAACTAGTGGCATACACTAATTTTTGAGTTAAATCTTGTAAAAATTCTATTTGATGGAAATATGTTGTCCTACCTTCCAGTACTGGTGAGTATTTACAATAAAAAATTTTGATATTGTCGTTTTTTTATTTCACACATTGCTTGTATGGTTTTCTTCTGGAGATATATGGTGGAAGACTGCTAGCAAAAGACTTAAGAAATGAAAAGGCCCTTGGAGAATGGGTTAGGTTCTCTTATGAAATACATATTGTGGTTTATTTTAGATTCCTGTTATCAGGATATCTCTGGAGAAGTGGCCCAGAGAAGAAAGAAAACCACCCACATATTTCTTGCAACATCCCTCCAAGGGGTGGGATGATGGGTTGGCCTAGAAATCCCTAGTTTATTATCTTTTGAAAATTAGTATTTTTTCTAGAGGCTCACTTCATAACTACTTTTCAAAGCTGAGAAAAGGCATTTGTATAAAAGACATTATCAAGACATATATGTTTACTTGTACAGGAACTATGTGGGTAACCCTTTCAGTGCCTAATTGACTTAATGGCCTTCCCCTGTGTGTAAGTGACAGCTTATTTTTTGTCCATGTTTGAGGTGCACAAAAAATATAAAAACCATTGATGTTTTCTTACAAATTAAGACAGCCATTTCTGGTTTATGCAAAACACATTACTTGATGTATTTGCATGTCCTAAGAAGGTTGCAAAAAACATTCTGTATTTTTCATCAGTATGAGTAGGTGCACAGTGATCTATCAAAATTATTTTTTTCTTCTGAATTAAGAGGTCACATATTAGTTTCGGAGCTACGTTAGTGACTGGAATGGCCAATTATAGGGAGGGCAGCTTGGGCATGCAGTAAATGCGAAAGGTGCTGTTTGCCATAGATGTGGCACGTCCATGGAAAATGTGCGCAACCTTCTTCCATGTTTACTTGTAGGTTACAGGGTCCTCTGAGCAGCTCCAGTGACTCTATCCTTTTGTTTGGGTTACCATCTATGCTCAGCCAACAGAGCCTACAACAATTACAGAATTCAGCTTGTGACGGGAAAGCACATTCATCAGTTGAGGACTATAGCAACCTACTACTTTTGCCTTGACTAAAGATAATTGCACAAGAAGGGCTCATTGTCAAATGTGTCCTTTTATGGTACCCTTGACTTAACAACAGAGGCAATCAAAATTTGATTTTAACTTACAAGCAATACCTGGTTTATAAATGTGACCAAGTAGATGACTATTTGATAGGATTACAGCAAATTTGTAATTATGCAGCAGATTAAACAAGTATCAGATTTGGGACATGTCCATCTGCCTTCACCAACAAAAACTGGGATATGAAGACAGGTAGTTTAAATTATTTCATGTTCACAGACTTTGAAAACTTAAAAGTTCCCTGAAAAGTAGGTACACAGAATGCTATAGTTAAGAATGAAAAGGCACGTAGAGTGAATTAGGTAAGCATTTGATGAAAGTTATGTAGATTGTGATTGTAATGGCTTCAGTATGACTGGAAAATAGAAAAAGGTGAAAAATTGTAAGTGGATGTGTCAATTATGGGATGGGTGAGGGGAGAAGCAATAAAGGGGGATATGGCTGTATGTCTGTAAGGTAGGTGAAAGCAAAGCATGAATAGGGTTTGCGTTACTTTGGGTTTTGCCAAATATTGAAATACAAATTATTTGTTGAGTGTACATCAACAGATATTGCAGAGGAAAGATGAAAAAAAGCTTTTACATAACTCAATATAGGAGGATAAACTTACTAATAAGATGAGGAAGAGAGGGAAAGTAGCAGAGTTAATCAGATATAAGGATATTTCAGATGATGCTACATGAATGATTATTGATCAGATGCGATGATGGAATTTTTTATAGAGGGTAGTTTGAACTGAGATATTTATCTTGACATAAAACAAAAAAATAAGAAGCACTTTTATAAGTATGGAGGTCTATATTTCACTTTGACGAACTAGGCATGGGTTGAGGATGAGTGAACTAGAAGCTGCATCTTCAAGATCCTCCCCATGAAACTGGGAACAGAGGCATTGATAAGACAACTGCTGAAATGGAAAGTACAACAGAGAGGAGCAATTTGAGATGAGAGGAATGGATATGGAGACAGCATATGAAATGTTATTTTGAATAACTGATTCCTGCTTGTAAATAAACATGGCAAAATGTCGACAGTAAATGTACAAATTTTTGGACTGTAAAATTAGACAACAGATGGAAGAATGTGTGATATTCATGAATATAATGGTGTTTGTCGTAATACATTGGGGAACATTTTATCTGGAGTGAGTCTTTTGTAACAGAGAAGAGAAAAATTAAGAGCTGGGATATTATGAATATTAAGAGGCATGGGATGGAAGGCTGTTGATATGATGGATGTGAAACAGTGAACAAAATATGTTAAGAATAAAGGTAAATTATTTTGAATGAAGAAGCAAGGGACTTTGTAGATAGAATTTGAGCTAGAGGTAGATGGCACTGTGGATCAAGAAACCAAAAGCTGTTACTGGAAAGCTTTAGAGTATCAAGAGGTGCTTAGATGATGCTTATAGGAAGTTGAATTATTGTTAAATAGAATCCTTAGATAGACTTCTGACAATAACTGCAGAAATCTGTCTATCCCAGATGCTCGTTCCCTTTAGGAACTCTGTTGAGGGGGATGGCCCGGCAAAAAGTCTATAACTGGTGAATCCCAGTGCAGAAACTGCAGAAATAGGTGAATGAGTTTGGAAAAGTGTGTGAAAGGAGAAAATTGAGAGTAAATGATAATAAGAGCAAGGTAATATTAGGTTCGGTAGGGGTGAGGGACAAGTTAATTGGGATGCAAGTTTGAGTGGAGAAAAATTGGAGGAAATGAAGTGTTTTAGATATCTGGTAGTGGGCTTAGCAGTGAATGGAACCATTGAAGTGGAAGTGAGTTACAGGGTGGGGGAAGGGGCAAAGATTCTGGGAGCGATGAAGAATATGTGGAAGGAGAGAATATTATTCAAATATATCTCGGAGCAAAAATGGGTATGTTTGAAGGAATAGTAGTTCCAACAATACTATATGGTTGTGAGGCATGGGCTATAGATAGGGTTTTATGGAGGAGGGTGATGTGTTGGAAATGAAATGCTTGAGGACAGTATGTGGTGTGAGATGGTTTGATCGAGTAAGTAATGAAAGGGTAAGAGAGATGTGTGGAAATATAAAGCATGTGGTTGAGAGAGCAGAAGAGTGTGTGTTGAATTGGTATGGACATATGGAGAGAATGAGTGAGGAAAGATTGACAAAGAGGATATATATGTCAGAGGTGGAGGGAAGAAGGAGAAGTGGAAGACAAAATTGGAGGTGGAAGAATAGAGTGAAAAAGATTTTGAGCGATCGGGGCCTGAACATACAAAAGGGTGAAAGGTGTGCACATAATAGAGTGAAATGGAACAATATGGTATACTAGGGTCTACATGCTGAAATGGACTGAATGAGGGCATGTGAAACATTAGGTAAACCATGGAAAGGTAGGTGGTGCCTGGATGTGGATAGGAAGCTTGACAGTTAGAGACTGAATGTGAATGAATGTGGCCTTTTTTGTCTTTTCCTGATGCTACCTCACTGACACAGGTGCTGCCTCCTACCCTGGGTTGACAATAGGGAGGGAATGGGGTTTGTGTGTGTGTTGGCATCCTTAGCCCCAGCAAACCAAACAAGGTTAAGGTTGCCTTTTAAGAAATGTAATAGGCTGGTGATGCTGTTTCTTGTGGGATTGAGTGGTGTCGGGAATGTATGAAGGCAGCAAGTATGAATATGTACATGTGTATATATATATATATATATATGTCTGTGTATGTGTATATGTTGATATATTTTTTTTTTTTTTTATACTTTGTCGCTGTCTCCCGCGTTTGCGAGGTAGCGCAAGGAAACAGACGAAAGAAATGGCCCAACCCCCCCCCCCATACACATGTACATACACACGTCCACACACGCAAATATACATACCTACACAGCTTTCCATGGTTTACCCCAGACGCTTCACATGCCCTGATTCAATCCACTGACAGCACGTCAACCCCTGTATACCACATCGCTCCAATTCACTCTATTCCTTGCCCTCCTTTCACCCTCCTGCATGTTCAGGCCCCGATCACACAAAATCTTTTTCACTCCATCTTTCCACCTCCAATTTGGTCTCCCTCTTCTCCTCGTTCCCTCCACCTCCGACACATATATCCTCTTGGTCAATCTTTCCTCACTCATTCTCTCCATGTGCCCAAACCATTTCAAAACACCCTCTTCTGCTCTCTCAACCACGCTCTTTTTATTTCCACACATCTCTCTTACCCTTTCGTTACTTACTCGATCAAACCACCTCACACCACACATTTTCCTCAAACATCTCATTTCCAGCACATCCATCCTCCTGCGCACATCTCTATCCATAGCCCACGCCTCGCAACCATACAACATTGTTGGTACCACTATTCCTTCAAACATACCCATTTTTGCTTTCCGAGATAATGTTCTCGACTTCCACACATTTTTCAAGGCTCCCAAAATTTTCGCCCCCTCCCCCACCCTATGATCCACTTCCGCTTCCATGGTTCCATCCGCTGACAGATCCACTCCCAGATATCTAAAACACTTCACTTCCTCCAGTTTTTCTCCATTCAAACTCACTTCCCAGTTGACTTGACCCTCACCCCTACTGTACCTAATAACCTTGCTCTTATTCACATTTACTCTTAACTTTCTTCTTCCACACACTTTACCAAACTCAGTCACCAGCTTCTGCAGTTTCTCACATATATATATATATTTTTTTTTTTTTTTTTTTTTTTTTTTTTTTTTTTTTTATACTTTGTCGCTGTCTCCCGCGTTTGCGAGGTAGCGCAAGGAAACAGACGAAAGAAATGGCCCAACCCCCCCCCCCATACACATGTACATACACACGTCCACACACGCAAATATACATACCTACACAGCTTTCCATGGTTTACCCCAGACGCTTCACATGCCTTGATTCAATCCACTGACAGCACGTCAACCCCTGTATACCACATGGCTCCAATTCACTCTATTCCTTGCCCTCCTTTCACCCTCCTGCATGTTCAGGCCCCGATCACACAAAATCTTTTTCACTCCATCTTTCCACCTCCAATTTGGTCTCCCTCTTCTCCTCGTTCCCTCCACCTCCGACACATATATCCTCTTGGTCAATCTTTCCTCACTCATTCTCTCCATGTGCCCAAACCATTTCAAAACACCCTCTTCTGCTCTCTCAACCACGCTCTTTTTATTTCCACACATCTCTCTTACCCTTACGTTACTTACTCGATCAAACCACCTCACACCACACATTGTCCTCAAACATCTCATTTCCAGCACATCCATCCTCCTGCGCACATCTCTATCCATAGCCCACGCCTCGCAACCATACAACATTGTTGGAACCACTATTCCTTCAAACATACCCATTTTTGCTTTCCGAGATAATGTTCTCGACTTCCACACATTTTTCAAGGCTCCCAAAATTTTCGCCCCCTCCCCCACCCTATGATCCACTTCCGCTTCCATGGTTCCATCCGCTGCCAGATCCACTCCCAGATATCTAAAACACTTCACTTCCTCCAGTTTTTCTCCATTCAAACTCACCTCCCAATTGACTTGACCCTCACCCCTACTGTACCTAATAACCTTGCTCTTATTCCCATTTACTCTTAACTTTCTTCTTCCACACACTTTACCAAACTCAGTCACCAGCTTCTGCAGTTTCTCACATGAATCAGCCACCAGTGCTGTATCATCAGCGAACAACAACTGACTCACTTCCCAAGCTCTCTCATCCCCAACAGACTTCATACTTGCCCCTCTTTCCAGGACTCTTGCATTTACCTCCCTAACAACCCCATCCATAAACAAATTAAACAACCATGGAGACATCACACACCCCTGCCGCAAACCTACATTCACTGAGAACCAATCACTTTCCTCTCTTCCTACACGTACACATGCCTTACATCCTCGATAAAAACTTTTCACTGCTTCTAACAACTTGCCTCCCACACCATATATTCTTAATACCTTCCACAGAGCATCTCTATCAACTCTATCATATGCCTTCTCCAGATCCATAAATGCTACATACAAATCCATTTGCTTTTCTAAGTATTTCTCACATACATTCTTCAAAGCAAACACCTGATCCACACATCCTCTACCATATATGATATATATATATATATATGTATGTATATGTAAGTGTGTGTGTGCATATGAGTGGATATGTCTTTGTCTGTTTCCTGCCTCTACCTCGCTGACTACGAAAACTGCGATCAGGTATAGAGAAGGGCCCAAGTGAGGATATTCCCTCTAAGGCTCTGTCTTCTATTCTTAACGCTACATTGCTAACGCGGGAAATGGTGAATATGTATGAAGATTCAGGTGAGAAACTGCAGAAGCTAGAGACTGAGTTTGGTAAAGTGTGTGAAAGAAGAAAGATGAGAGTGAGTGTGAATAAGAGCAAGGTTATTAAGTACAGTAGGGTTGAGGAACAAGTCAATTGGGAGGTAAGTTTGAATGGAGAAAAACTGGAGGAAGTAAAGTGTTTTAGATATCTGGGAGTGGATTTGGCAGTGGATGAAACCATGGAATCGGAAGTGAGTCACATGGTGGGGGAGAGGGCGAAAGTTTTGGGAGCATTGCAGAATGTGTGGAAGGCGAGAACATTATCTCGGAAAGCAAAAATGGGTATGTTTGAAGGAATAGTGGTTTCAACAATGTTATATGGATAAGAGGCTTGGGCTATAGATAGGGTTGTGCGGAGGAGGGTGGATGTGCTGGAAATGAGATGTTTGAGGACAAAATATGTGGTGTGGGGTGGTTTGATCGAGTAAGTAATGTAAGGGTAAGAGAGATGTGTAGAAATAAGAAGAGATGTGTGGAAATAAGAAGAGCGTGGTTGAGAGAGCAGAAGAGGGTGTTTTGAAATGGTTTGGGCACATGGAGAGAATGAGTGAGGAAAGATTGACCAAGAGGATATATGTGTCGGAGGTGGAGGGAACGAGAAGTGAGAGACCAAATTGGAGGTGGAAAGATGGAGTGAAAAAGATTTCGAGTGATTAGGGCCTGAACATGCAGGAGGGTGAAAGGCGGGCAAGGAATAGAGTGAATTGGATCGATGTGGTATACCGGGGTCGACGTGCTGTCAATGGATTGAATCAGGGCATGTGAAGCGTCTGGGGTAAACCATGGAAAGTTCTGTGGGGCCTGGATGTGGAAAGGGAGCTGTGGTTTAGGGCATTATTGCATGACAGCTAGAGACAGAGTGTGAACGAATGAGGCCTTTGTTGTCTTTTCCAAGCACTCTCTCGCACACATGAGGGGGGAGGGGGATGTTATTCCATGTGTGGCGAGGTGGCGATGGGAATGAATAAAGGTAGACAGTGAGAATTGTGTGCATGTGTATATATGTATATGTCTGTGTGTGTATGTATATGTGTACATTGAGATGTATGGGTATGTATATTTGCGTATGGGGACGTGTATGTATATACAGTTTATATATATATATATATATATATATATATATATATATATATATATATATATATATATATATATATATATATATATATTATCCCTGGGGATAGGGGATTAAGAATACTTCCCACGTATTCCCTGCGTGTCGTAGAAGGCGACTAAAAGGGGAGGGAGTGGGGGGCTGGAAATCCTCCCCTCTCCTTTTTTTTTTTTTTTTTTTTTTCAATTTTCCAAAAGAAGGAACAGAGGGGGCCAGGTGAGGATATTCCAAAAGGCCCAGTCCTCTGTTCTTAACGCTACCTCGCTAATGCGGGAAATGGCGAATAGTTTGAAAAAAAAAAAAAATATATATATATATATATATATATATATATATATATATATATATATATATATATATATATATATATATATATATATAACCGTAAGGAAACAAAGTAGGAAGTGTCAAGCACTTTTGTATAATTACATCATCAGGACTGAGTACAGGTAGATATTCAACTTCTCTTAGGGCTGTGTGTACAACATCCCCTGTTTAGTGTTATAAGTTATATTTTGGCCAAACAGGAAATTTTTTAATATTAGGGTTAAACAACATGAAAACAGTGTCCATCTTAAAGACTAGGATCAAAATGACTGGAGCAGTGTTATCATACAATAACTCTGTAGTGGATGGAAATATTGTTGAATTATCTTTTCTCAAACACAGCAGAGGCATTGATATGAATCAAAATATTGGTTTATATAAATCAGATAACTTTATATGTGAAGAAATTGTGAATATGTCTCCCAGAACGAAGGGTAACTTGTCGGCCCTGCCGAGCGGCTGCTGGTATATCATATTATGGTTCTCTCTATCTACACTCAGTTGTGACAATGTAATTGTACAAAAGATCTTGACACTTCATATTTTCCGTTTTCTTGTGGTTTTACTTGCTACTTCCCACATCTTCCCCATGTGTTGTAAAAGCCGACTAAAGGGGGCGGGAGTGGGGAGCTGTAAACCCTCCCCTTCTTTTATTTCAATTTCTGAAAGGGGAAACAGAAGGAGTCAAGGGGGGAGTGCTCATCCTCTTCGAAGGCTCAGATTGGGGTGTCTTCATGTATGTGGATGTAACCAAGATGAGAAGAAAGGAGAGATAGGTAGAACGTTTGAGGAAATAAACCTGGATGTTATGGCTCTGAGTGAAATGAAGCTCAAGTTTATTGAATGTGTTTGATGACAGAGTGGTAGATGTAGTGTGTTTTGGTTGGGTTGGTGTGCAAAGTGAATAATGGTTTGGAAAAGTCTTAGGAGTAAAGTCAGGGGATTTGTGTGAGGACAAGAGATGAGGAAGGAGTAGCACTACTCCTGAAGCAGGAATTGTGAGAGTGTGTGATAGAGTGCAAGAGAGTAAATTCTAGATTGATGTGGGTAAAACTGAAAGTGGATGGGGAGAGATGGGTGATAATTGGAGCTTGTGCACCTGGCTGTGAGAAGAAAGATCATGAGAGGCAAATGATTTTGGAGCAGCTGATTTAAATGCTGTGAGTGATGTGGCAGTTGAGGGTATAATCGGTGTACATGGAGTATTCAGTGTTGTAAATGGTGAAGAGCTTTTGGATTTGTTTGCTGAAAAAAGACTGGTGATTGGGGATACCTGGTTCAAAAAAAAGATATACATAAGTTTACATGTGTGAGTAGGAGAGTTGGTCAAAGGTTATTATTAGAGTCCGTATTAACTGATATGCATGTAAAAGAGAGACTTTTGCATGTTTATGTGCTGAGGGGCTGCTGGTGTGATGAAAGCAAGGGTGAAGATCTGTAGGGGTTTGAAAAAAAAAAAAAAGAAGAGAAAATGTTAGGAAGAAGAAAGTGGTGAGAGTAAGTGAGCTTGGAAAGGAGACTTGTTTGAGGAAGTACCAGGAGAGACTGAGTATAGAATGGCAAAAGGTGAGAGCAAATGACGTGAGGGGAGTGGGTGAGGAAAGGGATGTATTTGGGGAAGCAGTGATGGCTTGCGCAAAAGATGCATGTAGCATGAGAAAGGTGGGAGGTGGGCAGATTGCAAAGGGTAGTGAGTGGTGGGATGAAGAAGTAAAGTTGTTAGTGAAAGAGAAAAGAGAGGCGTTTGGATGATACTTACAAGGAAGGAGTGCAAATGACTGGATATATAAAAGAAAGCAGCAGGAGGTCAAGAGAAAGGTGGAAGGGTTGAAAAAGACGACGAATGAGAGTTGGAGTGAGAGAGTATCATTAAACTTCAGGGAGAATAAAAAGATGTTTTGGAAACAGGTAATAGCGTGCATCAGACGAGAACAAATGAGAACATCAGTGAAGGGGGCAAGGGGGGAAGTGATAACAGGTAGTGGTGACGTGAAAAGGAGATGGAGCGAGTATTTTCAAGTTTATTGAATGTGTTTGATGACAGAGTGGTAGATGTAGTGTGTTTTGGTCGGGTTGGTGTGCAAAGTGAGAGGGTCAGAGAATAATTTGGTTAAGAGGGAAGAGGTAGTGAAAGCTTTGCGGAAGATGAAAGCCGGCAAGGCACCAGGTTTGGATGGTACCGCAGTGGAATGTATTAGAAAGGAGGTGACTGTGTTGTTGATTGGTTGGTAAGGATATTCAGTGTATGTATGGATCATGGTGAAATTCTTGAGGATTGGCGGATTGCATGCATAGAGCCACTGTACATAGGCAAAGGGGATAAGGGTGAGTGTTCAAACTACAGAGGCATAAGTTTGTTGAGTACTCCTGGGAAATTATATGGGAGGGTATTGACTGAGAGGGTGAAGGCATGTACAGAGCATCAGATTGGGGAGGAGCAGTGTGATTTCAGAAGTGGTGGATGAAGTGCGGATCAGGTGTTTGCTTTGAAGAATGTGTTTGAGAAATACCTCGAAAACCATGGATTTGTATGTAGCATTTATGGATCTGGAGAGGGCATTAGAGATGCTTTGTGGAAGGTCTTAAATGTATATGGTGAGGGAGGTAAGCTGCTAGAGGCAGTGAAAAGTTTTTATCAAGGATGTAAGGCATATATACGGGTAGGAAGAGAGGAGAGTGATCGGTTCCCAGTGAAAGTCGGTCCGTGGCGGGAGTGTGTGATGCCGCCATTATTGTTTATTTGTGTATGGGGTGGTTAGGGAGGTAAATGCAAGAGTTTTGGAGAGGGGCGAGTATGCAGTCTGTTGGGGATGAAAGGGCCTGGGAGGTGAGTCAGTTGTTGTTCGCCGAAGTTGGTGACTGGGTTTGGAAAAGTGTGTGAGAGGAGAAAGTTGAGAGTAAGTGTGAATAAGAGTAAGGATATTAGGTTCAGTAGGGTTGAGGGACAAGTTAGTCGGTATGTAAGTTTGAATGGAGAAAAATTGGGAGTGTGAGGGACTTAGCAGCGAATGGAACCATGGAAGCGGAAGTGAGTCACAGGGTGGTGGAGGGGGGGGGGGGTGAAAGGATAGAACGTTATCTTGGAGAGTATAAATGGGCATGTTTGAAGGAATAGTAGTTCCATAATACTATATGGTTGCGATGCATGGGCTATAGATAAGGTTGTGCAGAGGAGGGTGGATGTGTTGGAAATGAAATGTCTGAGGACAATATGTGGTGTGAGGTGGTTTGATCGAGTAAGTAATGAAAGGGTAGAAGAGATGTGTGGAAATATAGAGTGTGGTTGAGAGAGCAGAAAAGGATGTGTTGAAATGGTATGGACATATTTAGAGAATGAGTGAGGAAAGGTTGACAAAGAGGATATATGTGTCAAAGGTGAAGGGAACAAGAAGCGGGAGACCAAATTGGAGGTGGAAGGATGGAGTGAAAAAGGTTTTGAGCAATCGGGGCCTAAACATACAGGAGGGTGAGAGGCGTGCAAGGAATAGAGTAAAATGGAACGATGTGATATACCGGGTTCGGCGTGCTGTCAATGGACTGAACCACGTCATTTGAAACGTCTGGGGTAAACCATGGAAAGGTCTGTGGGGCCTGGATATGGATAGGGAGATGCGGTTTCGATGCATCACACATGACAGCTAGAGACTGAGTGTGAACGAATGTGGCCTTCTTTGTTTTCCTAGCGCTACCTCACCGAAGCAGTGGGTAGCGATGCTGTCTCCTGTTTGGCAGGGTAGTGCCAGTAATGGATGAAGGCAAGGAAGTATGAATATGTACATGTTTATACATGTATATGTCTTTGTATGTGTATGTTATGTAGGTATATGTGTAAATAATGATATGTATATGTATGCATATGTGCGTGTATGGGCGTTTATGTATATATATGTGCACATGAGTAGATGGACCGTTCTTCGTCTGTCTCCAGGCGCTACCTTGCTGACGCGGGAAACGGCGATCAGGTATAATGAATACTATGTAATATATAAAATCATACAATGGGAACAATGGTGTACCCAAAGCAGAATTTCGGCATCTCCTCATAAGTCTTCAATCACTACACCCCAGACAAACACGAATCCAGCTCACACCCTCCTCTCATCTTGAACACTCTTCTCCCACCAAACAAATACCAACCAATTTGGGCATCACATACAACACACATGACATTCACTTCCCACCACAATAACATAATCACTAAACCAACAATGAAATTAAATGCTCTCAAAACACTTAGCTGGGATCAGATTTTTAAAAAATAAGTCCCTCGACGTCTTATACAAACAATTCATCCATTTCACTTTGAACTATGCTTCACCTGCCTGGTCGTTCATGATAATAAAAGCAAAAAACCTGCAAACCACATAAAATCTGTGCACCCAGACAATCACTGGCTGCCTAGGAACCACAAAAAGAACACTTCTTGCACAATGAAACAAATTTCTTCCTGATAAAGAACCTTCTCGACATGCTTGGCATCCAAGTTTATGCAATAGCACTAAACCTATACTAACACCTATACTAACACCTATACTAACACCTATACTAACACCTATAATAACACCTATACTAATACCTATACTAACACCTATACTAACACCTATACTAACACCTATAATAACACCTACACTAACACCTATACTAACACCTATACTAACACCTATACTAACACCTATAATAACACCTATAATAACACCTATAATAACACCTATACTAACACCTATAATAACACCTATACTAACACCTATACTAACACCTATACTAACACCTATAATAACACCTATACTAACACCTATACTAATACCTATACTAACACTTATAATAACACCTATAATAACACCTATACTAACACCAACACCTATACTAACACCTATACTAACACCTATACTAACACCTATACTAACACCTATAATAATACCTATAATAACACCTATACTAACACCTATACTAACACCTATAATAACACCTATACTAACACCTATACTAACACCTATAATAACACCTATACTAACACCTATAATAATACCTATAATAACACCTATACTAACACCTATACTAACACCTATAATAACACCTATACTAACACCTATACTAACACCTATACTAACACCTATAATAACACCTATACTAACACCTATACTAACACCTATAATAACACCTATACTAACACCTATACTAACACCTATAATAACACCTATACTAACACCTATAATAACACCTATACTAACACCTATACTAACACCTATACTAACACCTATAATAACACCTATACTAACACCTATACTAACACCTATAATAACACCTATAATAACACTTCAACTAACCACCAAGCCTCAAGGAAAAATAGGCTTATCTCTGCCTCACACTTCAGTAACCTCTACTTACAGATCCTCCAACTAGAAACAATAGAACAATAACCAAACACATACATACTGAAATAATCAGACAAGCACTAAACTCTCGACCTCCCATTTCAAGTCCCAGATTCCTACCCACCACATACATCCATAAGAAACCACACGCTCTAGACAAACAAGAGTCACACTTTTCCTGCTTTTGCTCTGGATGTTACCCATCACTACGACACTACAAATACAGTCTCAGCTTAGTCGGTGACCTTTCATGGATACGATGCAACTACTGTGAATAAGACACCGAACACTTAATGCTCAATTGCCCTTCACTAACTGCACACGCACACACACACACACACACACACACGTATCACAACATTTCATGACCTGTGGTCCTGACCGGCGGACGTGGCTACAAGAGCCTCATAATGACAGAAGGGACTTCTGCGGGAGGAAGTAGTAAGTATATATCTTTTTATGTTAATTAAGAAGGCACGGATGGCTGAGGACCTAATCAAGGCCATACCAACTCCTAGGGGTGGATGAACGGCTGGTCCGACTATGGACCGACTGTCGCAACCAGGATTCGAACCTATGCGCTCGACCCTAGGAGGCCCATGAATGCGTTACGGTCAGGAACGCTAACTGCTACACCACGGAAGTGGGATGGTAAGACACACCATCCCAATCCATACATTCATTACATTGAATAATACACACACACACACACACACACACACACACATTCAATCGAATATGAAATGATAGGGGAAGACAGAGGTGTGGTTAGTAAGAAGAGTATGGATGAGAGAGGTGAGAGAGTTTGTTAAAATGATTTGGACATATGGAGACGGTGAGCGAGGAGGGAATAAAGAAAAGAGGAAAACCAAAGAGGAGGGTGGATGGTTGGAGTGAAAGTTCCTATAAGTGTTCGAGGCGTGTACATGCAGGAGGGTGAAAGACATACAAAGGATAGAGCGAATGGGAGCCATGTGGTATACAGGGGAAGACGCAGTTAATAGATGGAACCAGGGTATATGAAATAGATGTAGGAAACCTCAGAAATGTCTTTGGGGCCCTGTTGTGGATAGGGGGCTGTGTTTCGGTATATTACTCATGACAGCTAGAGGATGGATGTAAGGAAATGAAACCATTTCTTCGAATTTCCTGACATAACCTTGCTGACGCAGGAAACTTCGAAGTAGGATATATATATATATATATATATATATATATATATATATATATATATATATATATATATATATATATATATAAATTTTTTTTTTTCTCTCTCTCATGCATATTAGCCATTTCCGGCGTTAGCGAGGTAGCGCTAAGAACAGAGGACTGACCCTTAGAGGGAATATCCTCACTTGGCTCCCTTCTCTGTTCCTTCTTTTGGAAAATTAAAAACGGGAGGGGAGGATTCCCAGCCCCCCGCTCCCTCCCTGTTAGTCGCCTTCTACGACACGCAGGTAAATCGTGGGAAGTGTTCTTTCTCCCCTGTCCCCAGGGATATATATATATATATATATATATATATATATATATATATATATATATATATATATATATATATATATATATGTATATATATATATATATATATATATATATATATATATATATATATATATATATATATATATATATATATATGTATATATATATATATATATATATATATATATATATATATATATATATATATATATATATATATATATTTTTTTTTTTTTTTTTTTTCTTTTTAATTTTCCAAAAGAAGGAACAGAGAATTGGGCCAGGTGAGGGTATTCCCTCAAGGCCCAGTCCTCTGTTCTTAACGCTACCTCGCTAATGCGGGAAATGGCGAATAGTTTGAAAGAAAATATATATATATATATATATATATATATATATATATATATATATATATATATATATATATATATAATCCACCCACAGCCCATGGAGTACGTCTCCTACCATCTGGCGTGTCACAAACATTTCCACGAACAAAAACGTACAATTCACCTTCCGACTAGAAACTATTTTTCACCTGGTAATTGCTGCAGCGGTCCGAGTTTTGACGAGTTGCTCCCCAGAATAATATTCTGCTCTCTTTTTTGGGGGGGAATTTTTTCTTCCCAGGAACTGTGGAAACAGTAGGCGAGTTCTCCAAAACTCGGGTACAAGTATTTTTTTTTTTTTTCTACCCTCTTCCCCCTCAACGTGAGAGTCAAGAAAGGACATTTCATTTACTTCAGGAGGGGTTGCCATAATGCTGTGTGTGTGTGTGTGTGTGTGTGGGTGTGTGGGTGTGTGGGTGTGTGGGTGTGTGGGTGTGTGTGTGTGGGTGTGGGTGGGTGTGGGTGGGTGTGTGGGTGTGTGGGTGTGTGGGTGTGTGTGTGTGTGTGTGTGTGTGTGTGTGGGTGTGGGTGTGTGTGTGTGTGTGTGTGTGTGTGTGTGTGTGTGTGTGTGTGTGTGTGTGTGTGTGTGTGTGTGTGTGTGTGTTGAATTTTACCTTCATCACATCCTCATTAGTTTGTGGTGATGGTGTATAGTCCGGTGGGGAGAATGAGCACTGTTGTTGGCGATGGTAATGGAAGAAGTTTACAGCTTAAGTAATATTGTTGGCGATGAATGCATTGTTGTTGTTGTGGATGGTGATGATGACGTTCGTCTGTGGTGGTGTTGGTGGAGATACTGGTAGTGTTGGTGATTGTTAGTGATTGGCGATACTGGTGGAGAATGGTGGTAGTTCTTGATGACATCACTGTTGGTGGTGATGATGTGGGAGGGTGACAGGAGTGTTGGCGATGATGGTGGCAGTGTTGGTGATGATGGTGGCAGTGTTGGTGATGATGGTGGCAGTGTTGGTGATGATGGTGGCAGTGTTGGTGATGATGCTGGCAGTGTTGGTGATGATGGTGGCAGTGTTGGTGATGATGGTGGCAGTGTTGGTGATGATGGTGGCAGTGTTGGTGATGATGGTGGCAGTGTTGGTGATGATGGTGGCAGTGTTGGCGATGATGGTGGCAGTGTTGGTGATGATGGTGGCAGTGTTGGTGATGATGGTGGCAGTGTTGGTGATGATGGTGGCAGTGTTGGTGATGATGGTGGCAGTGTTGGTGATGATGGTGGCAGTGTTGGTGATGATGGTGGCAGTGTTGGTGATGATGGTGGCAGTGTTGGTGATGATGGTGGCAGTGTTGGTGATGATGGTGGCAGTGTTGGCGATGATGGTGGCAGTGTTGGTGATGATGGTGGCAGTGTTGGTGATGATGGTGGCAGTGTTGGCGATGATGGTGGCAGTGTTGGCGATGATGGTGATAGTGCTGTTGATAGTGATAGTGTTTGTAGTGTTCGTGATGGTGATAATGTTAGTGATGATGGTGATAGTGTGGGTGGTGATGGTGAGAGCGTTGGTGGTGATGGTGATAGTCTGCAAATTATGATACCTTACAACACTACCTATCGGTTATGTCGTAAATTTATATTGGAAAGAGAATCAGTCCCAAAAGTGATCCCTGCGGCACGCCACTTGTTACACCTAACCATTGCGAGGCTCGACTGTTACTCACTACAATTTGTTTACTGCCAGTTAACTAACTCCCTAATCGCCGAAGTTCAACATCATCTATACCATATTACCGAACTTTTGTCAGTAATCTCTGATACGGGACTTTATCGAATGTTTACCGAAAATCTAGACAGATGAAAATCAACCGCTTATCTTTCATCGTACATGGTACTTTATATTAAACATGAAATCAAACATTTGTCAGACGTGAATCATTTCGTCTAACGGCCATGCCGAGAATTGTAGATGAGTTAGTGATCGTGTTAATGATGGTTTCCAGAGTCTGCCAACTTCGAACATCAAGTTACCTGGGCGAAAATTCAGGCTCGGAGTTTCTGTCTTTTATGGATACTGGTGTAACGTTAGCAAACTTCCTATGCTCGAGGAACATCTCTACTGACTGACTGAAAAAAGAACAGTCACGGGTTTACGTATCACATTATCAGTGCCTCACACTGTTCTATAATAAAGCTCAACAGGATGGGATCTTGCAGACGAAACTCATCACCAGAAAATAAGAGGACGAGGCTCGTGAGGGAAGTAGACTAGATAACAAAACTATCCTCGAAGACACAGGCAGTAGGAGAGTTATTCAGATACGAACGATGTGTATATTCCACTCAAGGTGGAGTGTAGTACACTCCGGCAGCCTCACTCTCCTTACCTGCCAGTTGATTGACTACCTAACAACAGAAGTACAACACCATCTATACCATATTACTGAACTTTCGTTAGTAATCTCTGATACGGGACTTCCTAACAACAGAAGTATAACGCCATCTATACCATATCACTGAACTTTCGTTAGTAATCTCTGATACGGGACTTTATCGAATGTTTACTGAATGTTTACAGGACTGCTTCTTAAGGTTCAACGAAATGCACCGAGGATGGAGCTACGAACATGTCCGGCGTGTCATGAGGGAAGGAGGGAAACCCTCGCTCTACCCACAGTGGAAGAAAGAGGAAAATGGGAGGAAATGCGATAACTAATTTCAGATCCATACGGAGCCATGAGGCTGGCAATTTAGGCCATTGTTTTGATATAAGACACTCGAAGACCGCGGAACATAGCAGGAAGCTGGAAAGCGTAAAGCGTCAGAAGGAGCGTAAGAAGAAGGCAAGATTTAAGAACAGAAAAAAAAAAAAAAACGTATGAAGATAAGCTTACTGAAGTAGGTGTGAATGAAACAAGAAAAATTCAAAAGGATACAAAACAGAAACTGGATATAAGATGATGGAGCCACATAACCCGTAATCCTTTCTCGCCCTTTGTACAGATAATTCGTCACAAATACGTCATCTTACACACACACACACACACACACATATATAAGCGCACATATATACACAACGGCAGGCACGAAAACTCAGCAAGGAAGCAAGTATACCCACTTGCCAAATGCATGAAAACAATGTATTGCAAGAGTAATTGTTTATCGGTATTTGTTCATCGGGTATTTGTTTATCGGTATTTGTTCATCGGGTATTTGTTTATCGGTATTTGTTCATCGGGTATTTGTTTATCGGTATTTGTGCATCGGTACGAGATATATACACAGTTGTATCTGGGTGTTGCGTTAGCCAGACATACCGTCTGTACCGGTGTTGTGTTAGCCAGACGTACCGTCTGTACCGGTGTTGTGTTAGCCAGACGTACCGTCTGTACCGGTGTTGTGTTAGCCAGACGTACCGTCTGTACCGGTGTTGTGTTAGCCAGACGCACCGTCTGTACCGGTGTTGTGTTAGCCAGACATACCGTCTGTACCGGTGTTGTGCACGACATATTATTCCAGGCGGCCAGCCTCGTCATGGCTCAGACTCGCCAACAATTACTACCTGGTGGTAAGTTAATTCTACCGGCGGGAGGAGGAAGGGGATGGGAGGAGGTGGAGGTGGAGGAGGAGGAGGAGGAGGGGGTGGGGGGGGAGGACAAGGAGGAGGCGGTAGGAGGAGGAGGAGGGGGAGAATTATACCCTTTTTTTCCCCTCTCTGAATGTGGGGAGTTACCGAGTTGGCAACAGTTTTTAAGGAACTTGTTACGTGACGTCTTGATATTTTCCCCTCCTCCCCCTCCTTCCCGGGTCTGTCTTCCCTTCCAGAAACGCGGTATATGCTTATCTTTGTATTGTTAGGCTATCTAGATATCTTCATGTCTGTCTGTATACTTCTCTCTCTCTCTCTCTCTCTCTCTCTCTCTCTCTCTCTCTCTCTCTGTAATGGAAAGGTCTGTGGGGCTTGGATGTGGATAGGGAAGCTCTGGGTTCGGTGCATTACGCATGACAGCTAGAGATTGGCTGTGGGGGGATGTGGCCTTTCTTCATCCATTCTCGGCGCCACCTCGTTACCAAGGTTAGCATTGTAACACTGTCAGTTGACGGCTGAGAGTACAGTCTCGTTCAAGAACTTTTCGCTTCAAAGGAGTCCATCTGTCCCTGGTACTGGACGAAGCGCAGCCTTCGGGGCTGCAAGAACCCCCTGGTAACATGAAGGAACCCCTCCTCTGGAAGGTCTCTGGGGGTGATAGATGACAGTAACAGTATCCATCATTGAGTCTATCTAATCCTAGAGATATCTAGCTCAGGACATAGTGAAAATACCTTATCTATACGACTGGCTACACTCAATTCTGTTTCTTAACTGCTGGTTCTTCGTGTCATAACGTACGTTAACCCAGGACGTCTTTATAACGGGCTACTGGGAAATGGCCTCGTTTACCTTCCAGTTTCAAGACTTTGAAGTTCTTTCAAGATGAAGAGAGTAACTGTGAGGAGTTTAACAGTCCATTTAACCACATCTAAACAAAGGAGGATGACATTATCGTCTGCCTCCACCACCACAAGACGCCTGGCCTCGATCATTGTATGTCTCCACCACCGCAAGACGCCTGGCCTTGGTCATTGTATGTCTCCACCACCGCAAGACGCCTGGCTCGATCATTGCTTGTCTTCACCGTCAGTCACAAGACGCCTGGCTCGATCATGTTTGTCTCCACGCCTTATCAGGTTTACTTGCGTGACTGGCGAGGCAGATCCTGGCGCTAAGCTACAGGTCAACACCTCTGGCCGTATGATACCTTCCGTGCTCACGATTGTATGGTGGTAACAAAGTAACTCGCTCGTAGCTTCTGCAATAGCCCGGCAGACGAACACGCAGTCGACCGTTGTGCACGACAGCCGCCAGGACCCCCCCCCCCCCCCCTCCCTCTCTCTCTCTCTCAGCTTTTCTCTGTCTGTCCGTTTCTCTGTGTCCGTCGTCCGTCTGTCTGTTTCCCCTCTTTAACTGTCTGCCAGCGTGGTTCTTTGTCTGTCTTGTTTCTCTCATTTTCTCCCTCCTCATCCTCCTCCCCTCCTACCTCCAACCTCATCGTCTCACTCAGCTGCAGGTAACAGTGTCTGGAAACCCCCAGATCTCTTGAATAAACAGAGCTGAACCTCTCCTTTTTCTGTGCTTCGTTCCATCAGTCTGTTGGGAATAAATGATCGTCACTCACTTTCTTGTTTCTCTTTTTTTTCAACCTTTTCTCCTTCCTCCTCCTCATCTTTACAGCACAACCACAAGCATTTGAACAATGCATCTCCTCGTCAATCTCGTTTGGAAATGAAAGCTTTTGTTCTGTCCATAATTCGTCTTAGCGCCTTCCTACAGCGTCGTCTGTAGCGATAACGGCAGGGTCATGAGAGACAGGGAATGAAGAATGATATAGACGCTGTAGGTGCAGTGACAATATAGACGTTGTAGGTGCAGTGGCAACATAGACGTTGTAGGTGCAGTGGCAACATAGACGTTGTAGGTGCAGTGGCAACATAGACGTTGTAGGTGCAGTAGCAACGTAGACGTTGTAAGTGCAATAGCAACGTAGACGTTGTAGGTGCAGTAGCAACGTAGACGTTGTAGGTGCAGAAGCAACATGCAGACGTTGTAGGTGCCGTGGCAACACAGATGTTATAGGAGCAGTGGCAAGAGAGACGTTGTAGGTGCAGTGATAACATGTAGACGTGATCCTTTTATAGCTGTAGCTACTTGCAGTAAACATTATTCTGTTCTATTTCTTCAGTTTATGTAACTTTCTTGCAGACACGGATGGCCTCACTCTATGTAGGGTCCAACACTCCGGTGTTCAGAAAAATATCTGAGCTGAGAAACCAACGTTATTCCTGGCCATAGAAGAAAAAAGCGAGGGATATTTTGACAATGGAAACCATTCCAGCGACCTCTTCTGCCACGGTTCCTTCAGTCCCACACCCGCAAGTGAGAGTCTCTCGAGGCCTTTGGTTTTGGTAGCTCTTGTTCTGAATCCACGCGGGCCAGGGAACGGTCATCACCCAGGGCCAAAAGTTGGCCCGCGACCGGGGGTATGTTGGGCGGCTCAGTGCCATCAGTGGGCCTGGACCAGCGACATGGTGAACGGAACGTGGAAATCCCATTTCACGTGGCTCCTTTCCATCCAGGAAACTGTATTTCTTTCCTTCGTCAGATGAAACACTTTTGTAGACGGTGGTGCGCACGTCCACGTGGCGCCACGAGCAGTAAACACGGCTCTGAGTGTTAGCTCCCAACTATGGGATAGTTTGAAGGCCAATTGGGATTTCCAGGTACTTAGATACTTAACTACTCGTGCTTAAGATCCCCAATGATAAGTACCATCAAGCAACTTTGGCGTTGAGGACTTCGCTGTTTTTAGTAAACAAAAAGGACGGCTCGAGGACCCACCACACCTAGCCGGCTGGGCACAGGCCGCGCTCCCAGCCTGCCATCCGGGGACCCCCTGGTTGGAGGGATGTCATTTTCACGTCATTGGTGTGTCTTGTGACATCATTTTCACGTTATTGGTGTGTCTTAATTCAAACTGAACGAGACTCGACTGTATGTTAAGAGACTGTCAACACTGGTCTGTGGAAAATGAAATATTGCCTGATACATTACCATGGAGGGATGAAGTTCTTCAAGACCTTGAATTAAGCAGCAACGAGTCCAATATGGAGGATGACTTGCAAGGAGGGTCACCAGGTGAGGAAATGCTGCTGTGACAAGAGGATAACCTAACGGGGAAGGAAGGTGTAACATGATGAGGGAAGCGAATGCACGGAAGAAATTCAGTGGAAGTGAAGGAGAGAGAGAGAGAGAGAGAGAGAGAGAGAGAGAGAGAGAGAGAGAGAGAGAGAGAGAGAGAGAGAGAGAGAGAGAGAGAGTTTACTAAGGTTATACAGCCTTCAGGTACCCTATCACTTTGGATCCAGAATTTCTGTTGGATGACAAGAGATTTGCTTGGGCTCTAGCTAGAGGCGCTCAGTAAGGGGCGAAGAGAGTAGTCAAGTCATTGACCTAATGAGAGGAGAGGCTCCAGAGAGAGTGTTCATCAGTGGAACCGGGTACAGGAAGGTGGAGCACCAGATGTGGAGGAAGCGATAATGTGTCTGAGGTGTTGCAGATGGGGGGACTGACAAGTCTTGGAGTTGTCGTCAGCAGGACACAAGCTGCAGATTTTGCGGCAAGGGACATGAATTCGGCATCTGCAGGGACAAGATTAAAGCTGGAGAGAAGGTGTTGTCGCAATTGTGGGGAAACTCACAGAGTACTGGGTCATATGTATGTGAAACGAGACAACTCTTCAGTGAACACCGAAGAAAGACGCTTTGGGACGCCAGTGACAAGACAGCACAATACGCATGTTGTGGAGGCAGCGATCCATAGCAACGCATGCCTGGATGATTCAAGAAGGATACGGACGGCACTTAAAGGTGGTAAAGTTGTTGACACCAAGACTCACCAGGAGGATAAACAGGTGATGGTAAGTGTTGGTGCAGACCCTCGGGTTAGAGAATAAGCTGCGCAAGACATTTTGGGAGGAGACGTGCATAAGATGCTTCAGCTTCTGCAAAATCTAGGTCAAAGAATAGAAGTGATAAAGAAAATGTTTGATGCTATGATAAACAAAGCTATTGATTAAGTTGTGCATTTAGTCGAGTAAGAAAGGAAAGAGGAAAGCGAAGGGTCAATGTCTGAAAAATACAGCAACCAAAATGATCACCAAAGGTAAGGATTGTGTGGTGCAGGGAGCAAAAGCTGAGTCTTAGAAAAGTGTTGGTAAAATGCAAGGATGCTGAAAAGGAAAAACTTTTGAAGAAATGGGAGAGCGTACAGCTTGACTCACAAATTTGATTGTGAAAGATAAACATGTAAACATTAATAAAGGATCCGGCAAGTCTTGAAAATAATTTCTTGAAATGTTAATGGTTTACGAAATAGTCACAGATGTACACTATTTCACCCTTGAAAATAATGTTGACATGATTACCCTTCAGGAAACTGGGGATAAGAAAGACGATCTGCGTAAACTGAATGGATATAAGGGATTCCATCTCTATTCGGGTAAACACGTAACAGGGTAGGATTTCAACATACATTAGAAAATCCAAACGGGAAATAATTGAAAACCCGATTAGAGTAAAGGGAATTAGAGTGTTTATATTAGAGGAGGAAAGTTGAACATAATAAATTTCTATATATCCGAGGAATGTTTTGACCAATTCCGTACCATATTGCATGTTCTTGGACTCGACTTCGGCTATAGGAGAGTTAATGCTCGACATCCAAGATTGGAAAGACTGGGAAGAGTTAATGGTAAAAGTTTTTTACAATTTTTACAAGATCATCCAGGTGCATACATACTTGTTAGGCAATAAGGAAGTGATTAATGTTAAAGGAGGAGGGTTAGATTATGCTTGTATGTTATGCAGTCAGGTGGTTCAGGGAGAATGTGAGGTAATAGAGGAGCTACGTAGTCAGAGACCATATTGCTGTATACATTCATCTACCATTAGGAAAAAAGACAGGTGAAATATAAGAGAAAGAGGATGACACTAAATAAGGATAGGGATGTGGTGCAGATATTACAGCCTAGTCATTGCGAATAGCTTTTATTCAGATTTTACCGGAGAGATGGAAAGAAATTAATTCAACATAGAGGGAGAAAATTGAGAAGAGACACGGAACTAAGAAAAACTATTATGTTAATGACAAAATACTGAAAGCATGGACACAGATTTTAAGACCAGCACATAAGGAGTGGATTAGGAATGGTAGAAGAAAAGCCAATTCTATAAGTAGCCGAAATATGTGGGGAAGTAAGGAAGAAGGCGAGGGAGAAATATTGGCAAGACTTTGCACAGCTCATTGGGGATGACAAACACCTTAAAGATATATGGCAAGATATTAGCAGAATTAGAGGTAAAACAGCGTAGCGCTAATAGTCATACCCATCCAGAAAAAGAAACTAATAAAAGTGATGGGTAATTGGGCTACAGCGGCTAGGGTTAACTCCCTGCCTCACAGTATAAGGCAAGCTTTAGACAGGTGGCAGAAGGAAAGAAGAGGATTCATATCAATTTCTTTGAATACCTGTTCATTGACATGTGTAGATATTACAAAGGATGAATTACTATATGCTATTATAAAAAGGAGATTACAGCACGATGTGAGGATGGTGTGACTCACGGCATTTCGAACTGTTCAGCTGGTATGGAAAATAGCCTATCTTAGATTTATTCAACACAAGTTATAAAGAAGGTAACCTTCCAACAGCTTGGAAAGAAGGCTATAGTCATTCCTGTCTCTAAGACAACTGAAGGATACAGGGCAGTGTCTTTAACATCTTGTTTTTCCAAAATGGAGAGAAACCTAATGAATAGGCTTTTGTATATTGTATGGGATAAACTATCTTGTAACTTGCTTGGTTTCATGGAAGGAAAAGTACCTTAGACTGTGTTATAAAATGTTTATCAAAAGATGTAGTCAGGTGGAGGGTTTTTGTGGATTTACGAGAAGCCTTTGATAAAGCTCACATTGAAGTAATTATGTATGAAGTGGCTGCACTACGGAAAGCTGTTAAACTGGACAGGTGATTGCTTGCATGATAGGCGAGCTTGTGTATGGTACCAGCGATGTTTGCTTGAGAAAAGAAAATTTGAACTACGCACCCCTCAAGGAGGAGTTATAAGTCCTACGTTATTCAATATATTAATGAATAAGAGAACTTGAAACAAATATCCATAGAGAGTTGTTTCCATCATATACGCAGATGACTTCTTAATTTAATTTAGAGGAATCCTGAATATTTTATCTCAAACTAGGATTGGGTATCAATGAAGAAAAAACTAAGTTTCAGTGTAAAGGAAGGGGAACTGAAACTATTTCTTAATGGAAAAAGTATGGAGAAAGTGTCAAAATATAAGTATTTAGGAATGTATATTGTTTTTACTACCGAGAGTAAAGATGCAGAAGTAAATCATGTCCTCACACAATATAAGGCAAGATTACAGCCCTTGGAGGCTTTAGAAGGTTGTAGTAAAGGAGCTGGAGTACCCGTATCAAGGATGATGTATATCATTACTACCATAAGATCATTGATAGATTATGCAGCACCTGTCCTGTCTTGTGTTGATGAAGGAAGAGTACGGAAGATACCTTGCAAAATGAGGCCATAAGAATAATCTTAAGGTGTCAGCAGAACACAGTGACTGAGATAATGAAATTAGAGCTAGGATTACAAAGTATCGTAACAAAGGGTCAATGAAAATAATATAGTTGCCGCAGTTCGTTTAATGAGAGGAAACAGTGGGGATAAACTTTGGCAAAACGCACATGACGGCTTACAAAATATCAGGCCCTCCTGGAGGCAAGGCAAGAGAGGATATATGAAAGGGAAGAACATGAGGTGGAGCGAGAAATAATGCCTCTAACAATGAGAAAATCTTGACATGAACCAGGACAGTTGAGGACTAGTTATAGGCCATGTAATATACTCAAAGTGAACACATTACATATTTACTGTAGCAGGGCAGAGGCTGTGGTAACTACGACTGACAGAGATTGCGAAGAGGAATAAGAAATGCATGTTTTATGTTGATGACACAGGGGCTTTAGATCCACTGAACAGTAGGAGTCCAGTTTCTGAACATATTGTTGGTCTCTGTAGCACACTCATATATGAAATAAGAAAAGTGGGTATTAGGCTCGCGAAGTGAGTCAGTTGTTCGCTGATGATAGTTAGTTAGATATTAGTTGGATATTAGAAATATTAGATATTAGAAATTAGAAATGAAATCAGTGCCGAATGGTTGTAAACAATTTTCCAAACGGCCTCACCGATGGTGCTTTGGAATCAGTCAGTTGCGAACAATCTGAACCGGTGTTTTCCAGCTGGCTGGACGGTACAAGCCTGCTCGTACTCTCCTTGTGGCAGAAAGTTTCCAAGCGAGCCCTCCGCCGACTTCGCTGGGGATCAGTCGTTCTTGAACAACCTGAACTGGTGGTATTTTCCAGCTGGCTGGACGGTACAGGCCTGCTCGTACTCTCCTTGTGGCAGAAAGTTTCCAAGCGAGCCCTCCGCCGACTTCGCTGGGGATCAGTCGTTCTTGAACAACCTGAACTGGTGGTATTTTCCAGCTGGCTGGACGGTACAGGCCTGCTCGTACTCTCCTTGTGGCAGAAAGTTTCCAAGCGAGCCCTCCGCCGACTTCGCTGGGGATCAGTCGTTCTTGAACAACCTGAACTGGTGGTATTTTCCAGCTGGCTGGACGGTACAGGCCTGATCGTACTCTCCTTGTGGCAGAAAGTTTCCAAGCGAGCCCTCCGCCGACTTCGCTGGGGATCAGTCGTTCTTGAACAACCTGAACTGGTGGTATTTTCCAGCTGGCTGGACGGTACAGGCCTGCTCGTACTCTCCTTGTGGCAGAAAGTTTCCAAGCGAGCCCTCCGCCGACTTCGCTGGGGATCAGTCGTTCTTGAACAAACTGAACTGGTGGTATTTTCCAGCTGGCTGGACGGTACAAGCCTGCTCGTACTCTCCTTGTGGCAGAAAGTTTCCAAGCGAGCCCTCCGCCGACTTCGCTGGGGATCATTCGTTCTTGAACAACCTGAACTGGTGGTATTTTCCAGCTGGCTGGACGGTACAGGCCTGCTCGTACTCTCCTTGTGGCAGAAAGTTTCCAAGCGAGCCCTCCGCCGACTTCGCTGGGGATCAGTCGTTCTTGAACAAACTGAACTGGTGGTATTTTCCAGCTGGCTGGACGGTACAAGCCTGCTCGTACTCTCCTTGTGGCAGAAAGTTTCCAAGCGAGCCCTCCGCCGACTTCGCTGGGGATCAGTCGTTCTTGAACAAACTGAACTGGTGGTATTTTCCAGCTGGCTGGACGGTACAGGCCTGCTCGTACTCTCCTTGTGGCAGAAAGTTTCCAAGCGAGCCCTCCGCCGACTTCGCTGGGGATCAGTCGTTCTTGAACAAACTGAACTGGTGGTATTTTCCAGCTGGCTGGACGGTACAGGCCTGCTCGTACTCTCCTTGTGGCAGAAAGTTTCCAAACGAGCCCTCCGCCGACTTCGCTGGGGATCAGTCGTTCTTGAACAACCTGAACTGGTGGTATTTTCCAGCTGGCTGGACGGTACAGGCCTGCTCGTACTCTCCTTTTGGTAGCAGAAGGTGTCCAGGCGAGCCCTCCGCCGACTGCGCTAGGAATCAGACATTCACGAAGAGTCGGACTTTGTGTTCTCAGACCAGATGTTCTCCTACTGGTTTTAAGAACTTGAGCCTCACTTGTCCCGAGGCCTGAAGCCTCACTGGTCTTAATCCTGAGAGCCTTGCTTATGGCTTCGAGGAATCTTTTTACTGCAAATACGTTACTTGCAGGAGCTCCTTTCCTGACAGCTAAGTCACCATCAGTAGCCCTGACAGCTAAGTCACTGTCAGTAGCTCTAGAAGCTACATCACCGTCAGCAGCTCTGAGAGCTACGTCATCGCCAGTAGCTCTGAGAGCTACGTCACCGTCAGAAGCCCTGACAGCTACGTCATCGTCAGCAGCTTCGACAGCTACGTCACCGTCAGTAGCCCTGACAGCTACGTCTCCGTCAGTATCCCTGACAGCTACGTCTCCGTCAGTATCCCTGACAGCTACGTCTCCGTCAGTATCCCTGACAGCTACGTCTCCGTCAGTATCCCTGACAGCTACGTCTCCGTCAGTATCCCTGACAGCTACGTCTCCGTCGGTATCCCTGACAGCTACGTCTCCGTCAGTAGCTGTGACAGCTACGTCACTGTCAGTAGCCCTGGCTTTAGCTGTGGTGGCAGGCGACGTGATGTTGGCGCGGTGTTTCCTCATCATGATCACTATTAACGAGCCCACTTCAATGATCATGAAGAGAACAGTGACGGCTGCAGGCAGCGCGCAGTACATGGTGACGGTCGTGAACGACTCCAGTTGCACGTCGTGGTCGTGGACGGCCTTGAGCTTCTGGCCCAGGTCTTCCCTGAACATAATGACTCTGTAAGTATTCACGAGGGGGACTCTGAGAGGGACTGGGTCCCTCGTCGATGGGAGCGGCTTCACCATCGAGTACGGCATTAAAGACAAGACGTAACTGCTCCTCCTATGCTGGTGTATCTCATGCAGCAGGTACTCATTGTGAGCGGAGAGCACGTCGGCATACAGCCTCATGTTATACTCCAAGTACGTCAGCAGGACGATCACCATCATCAACTGACAAGCTCGGGCAAGTTTGTACATCGGAGAGTTAAAAAAGGGTTGATTATCAATTGAAATAAATATGCGACTTTAGTCGGACAGTGTTCAACCAAAATGCACGTAAAAGCCAATTGAGAGAAGGGCTCCGAGGTGTGAGCCACGAGGGTGAGCCACGAGAAATGTAAGGTTACTCTCCGTAATGTCAGGATTCGAAGGTGTGGTGCTGGGATGTAAGGAAGATCATTGGTGTCCAGACAGGGTTTTGTGTAGTGAAGATGGTAAGATGGTAGAGGGATGGATCGTGGCAGTGAAGATGGTAAGGTGAGGGATGGATCGTGGCAGTGAAGATGGTAAGGTGAGGGATGGATCGTGGCAGTGAAGATGTTAAGGTGAGGGATGGATTGTCGCAGTGAAGATGGATCGTCGCAGTGAAGATGTTAAGGTGAAGGATGGATTGTCGCAGTGAAGATGGTAAGGTGAGGGATGGATTGTCGCAGTGAAGATGGTAAGGTGAGGGATGGATCATCGCAGTGAAGATGGATCGTCGCAGTGAAGATGGATCGTCGCAGTGAAGATGGTAAGGTGAGGGATGGATCGTCGCAGTGAAGATGGTAAGGTGAAGGATGGATCGTCGCAGTGAAGATGGATCGTCGCAGTGAAGATGGATCGTCGCAGTGAAGATGGATCGTCGCAGTGAAGATGGATCGTCGCAGTGAAGATGGATTGTCGCAGTGAAGATGGTAAGGTGAGGGATGGATTGTCGCAGTGAAGATGGTAAGGTGAGGGATGGATTGTCGCAGTGAAGATGGTAAGGTGAGGGATGGATTGTCGCAGTGAAGATGGTAAGGTGAGGGATGGGTCGTCGCAGTGAAGATGGTAAGGTGAGGGATGGGTCGTCGCAGTGAAGATGGTAAGGTGAGGGATGGGTCGTCGCAGTGAAGATGGTCAGATGAAGATGGACTTTGACCCGACTCCTCAGGGTACAGTAAATGGACGTGTTTAGTGATGATGAATGTGTAGTGAAGATGAAGGTACAATGAAGATGGGGGGAGGGGGGAGGGGGTAATGAAGATGTAATGACTAGGATGGTATGGCGAAGACAAGCGTAATGAAATCAAGTGTGTAGTGAATATATAGGTGCGGTGAACATAGAGGTAAAGATGAGGGTGAAGTAAAAATGAGGGTGTAGTAAAAATAAAGATGTAGTAAAGATGAGGGGTGTAGGTTAGTGAGGGTAGGGGATTAGTGAAGACTGTCTTTGATCTCATTCTCAAAATGATCCAAGCTACTGGAGGTGACCCGAGGAATTGTTCTTTTAAAAAGTTTCTCCGCTCTCCTTACCTGACAGCTGACAGAATTGTGCTGCCTCTATACATGGTGATGAGAGAGAGAGAGAGAGAGAGAGAGAGAGAGAGAGAGAGAGAGAGAGAGAGAGAGAGAGAGAGAGAGAGAGAGAGAGAGAGAGATTTCTAAGGGCCTTTTTTTGTAACCACATAACTCGCTACTTGAGGTTATTTAGCGAAGGGAAGGGTGTAGTGAGGATGAGGGCTTAAAGAAAATTTTGACCTGATTCATATATGAATATAATATTGTGAACATAGGTTGTAGCGAAGATGGACTGTCTGAATTCATCCAGTACAGGCAAGTTGACCAGTAAGGGCAGGTAAAGTTACAAATGATCTCTCACAAGTTTCTCTGGTCTTCTTACTTTGCAGTATAGTGTTGCATACAAGGTAGGGCCTTCCTGAACGGTGTATATTCCCAGAGCGTAGGGCCCCCGACCGTTAAAGGGGCCTACCAGTTCCTATTGTTGGATGGAAGCCTTCAGAACGCGGGGAAAGCTGTTTTAGACTCCCGAAGACGACTAATTTTCCGGGAGGGGGGGTTCCCCCCCCAACACACAGAGCACACACAGCTCATGATTTGGAGGAGAGTTTGAAGGGTGGAGGTATCCTCCAAAAGGCTTAGGGGAGAGAGAGAGAGAGAGAGAGAGAGAGAGAGAGAGAGAGAGAGAGAGAGAGAGAGAGAGAATCTATTTCTGATTTTTTTTCTGTAGTCATACAACTCGCTCCTTCTGAGTCTGCAGTATAGTGAAGGGTGTGGTGGGGATGAGGGCTTAGTGGAGATAAGTTTATGGTAAATGAAGCTTTGACCTGACACACGACTATTGTGAGCATGAAGATGTAGCGAACATGCGAGTGTAGTGAAGTAAAGGGTGTAGTGAAGATGAAGATGTAAAGGGTGTAGTGAAGATGGAGATGTAGTGAAGTAAAGGGTGTAGTGAAGATGAAGATGTAGTGAATAAAAGGGTGTAGCGAAGATGAAGATGTAGTGAATAAAAGGATGTAGTGAGGATGAAGATGTGAAGTGAAAGGTTTAGTCTCATGGAATAAAGAATCATGTGTCTGCTGCCTCACTAATCTCTCTTGGACTCATTTTTTACCGGTCTTCAGGACTAGAGACTGACTCAGCGGGTCATAAGTGGTCCAGGGGTATCACCAAGAGGCAGCTCCCCTCACCTCAACCCGTCTTCCTGCTCGATGCACCAGACACCAGTGCTCAGGGGTCGACCTGACCACACGTAGGCCAGTTCCCTTCCTCGTAACTCCAGTGCTCAGAACAGGTGTTTCTGGTGTGACTGAGGCTGGTTGCCATCCCTGGTCCTCACAGCAACCTCACCTCGCCTCCCACGCGAGCGCGACATTCGAGGCTAGGCCGAAGCCTCGCTGAAGGTGATTGGTCACTCGCGGTGTGACCTCCAGCAAACGCAGTTCATTAACACAGTGGTCAAAGTAATGGGCTACCGTGGGTGTGTGGTACTGCATGCCTCAGGTGCTGGGCCGGTCGGTAACAGTGGGCGGGTTAGGCGGCGAGTCGGGTGGGATAACCCTCACACTGGCTCCCCACAGCCGATGGTAGTGGTGACCTCGCTCTTGTCCATTCGGGTCATTCCCTCACTGGCCAGGGCAAAGGGCATCAAAGGCTCACCACCAACACCCTCCACCACCAGATTTCCGCCACCACCACTGAGCTACCAGACTGAGCGGGTGTGTGGGAAGCCACGTCATGAGGAGGACGATGGGAAAGAAAGTCTGATCCTTTCCATCATACGTATATACACAGATCGGCTGGTCGGGACTGGTCGATAGATGGGTACCTGGCTTAGGCTTAGAGCGTCTGTGAAACAGAACAACCCAAGTGTAAAATTCTCTCCCAGCGACACTCAGATTGTAACCATAGTCGACATCTACAGTCAGCCACATACTCTCCAATAAACCCCCCCCCCCAATAGATTGTGGTTCCATCTATCGGCGAGAAGCTAAACCAATCATAGCCTGGGTTGGTTTCGTATCAATGTCGTTACATCAGTGACGACGTAAATACTCTGGGAATCATAAACGCTTGGAACATATTTTCATGACAGAACCTAACGTACCACCTCAATCTTCACTTGACGGTTTATCACGTATGATGCATTAACGACGGCAAACGAAAACCACAAAGAAAAAAAAAACAAACTTTTATGTTTATAGGTTTTTGAAAAGTAACAGAAGAGGTATACTAGTACGCACGACAATAGTATTGGAATATCTATATAACAATAGCGTAATGCTCTAATGAAGATCATGTTTACTTCCAAAAAGAAATAATACCATAAAAAAGCCTTTGATGACAGTCAACTGCTGAACGAAAAAAAACATTTCATGTGTGTAAAACGTAAAACAAAATAACATAATCTAAAGTGTTAATTTCCTGTCTCAGCTGACTACGGAGGATAAAGGTGGTAAATGTGTGAGAGCGAGACTAGGAAATGGTTGAGTCGGTCGTCACTGACGGTGTGTGGAATGAGGAGGAAAGGATGAAAAGGAGAGAGGAAGAGATTGAGTATCAGCGGATTAAATGAGTGAGCGAGAGATTGAGTCAAATATAGCACGAACGGGGAGGGACAGTGAGGGAGGATGGTAGAGTGAATGAAATGGAATGAGAGAACGTAGTATAAAGAGAGGTGGGAGTGAGGAACGAGGGAAGAGAGAAAGAAGTGAGGTAGAGGAAGGTAAGGCCAGGGAGGAAAGGAGATGGGCAGAATATAAAATGGACAGAAAAAGTCAGTATGCAGACGATCAGGATGACAGATGTTATGAGGCCCATGGGACGGAGTGGTTCTGGCTCTACGTATCCCAGAACCAATTTGTCCTGCATCTAAACCACAATGAACCCGACCTAGCCCAAGAGGGAGTAAAGTGAGTCATCGCGTTTATAATGAGGTACATGTCACAAATTGTGAAGGAAACCTTGATATATATATATATATATATATATATATATATATATATATATATATATATATTTTTTTTTTTTTTTTTCCGCTGTCTCCCGCGTTTGCGAGGTAGCGCAAGGAAACAGAAGAAAGAAATGGCCCAACCCACCCCCATACACAATGTAAATACATACACGTCCACACACGCAAATATACATACCTATACATCTCAATGTACACATATATATACACACACAGACACATACATATATACCCATGCACACAATTCACACTGTCTGCCTTTATTCATTCCCATCGCCACCTCGACACACATGGAATACCAACCCCCTCCCCCGTCATGTGTGCGAGGTAGCACTAGGAAAAGACAACAAAGGCCCCATTTGTTCACACTCAGTCTCTAGCTGTCATGCAATAATGCCCGAAACCACAGCTCCCTTTCCACATCCAGGCCCCACACAACTTTCCATGGTTTACCCCACACGCTTCACATGCCCTGATTCAATCCACTGACAGTACGTCAACCCCGGTATACCACATCGATCCAATTCACTCTATTCCTTGCCCGCCTTTCACCCTCCTGCATGTTCAGGCCCCGATCACACAAAATCTTTTTCACTCCATCTTTCCACCTCCAATTTGGTCTCCCACTTCTCCTCGTTCCCTCCACCTCCGACACATATATCCTCTTGGTCAATCTTTCCTCACTCATTCTCTCCATGTGCCCAAACCATTTCAAAACACCCTCTTCTGCTCTCTCAACCACGCTCTTTTTATTTCCACACATCTCTCTTACCCTTTTCATTACTTACTCGATCAAACCACCTCACACCACATATTGTCCTCAAACATCTCATTTCCAACACATCCACCCTCCTCCGCACAACTCTATCTATAGCCCACGCCTCGCAACCATATAACATTGTTGGAACCACTATTCCTTCAAACATACCCATTTTTGCTTTCCTAGATAATGTTCTCGCCTTCCACACATTTTTCAACGCTCCCAGAACTTTCGCCCCCTCCCCCACCCTGTGACTCACTTACACTTCCATGGTTCCATCCGTTGCCAAATCTGCTCCCAGATATGTAAAACACTTCACTTCCAGTTTTTCTCCATTCAAACTTACCTCCCAACTGACTTGTCCCTAAACCCTACTGTACCTAATAACCTTGC
Source organism: Panulirus ornatus (assembly GCF_036320965.1). Taxonomy (NCBI): domain Eukaryota; kingdom Metazoa; phylum Arthropoda; class Malacostraca; order Decapoda; family Palinuridae; genus Panulirus; species Panulirus ornatus. Next base: position 17,273,942 of record NC_092252.1, on the reverse strand, counting down.
TCTTATTCACATTTACTCTTAGCTTTCTTCTTTCACATACCATACCAAACTAAGTCACGAGCTTCTGCAGTTTCTCACCCGAATCAGCCACCAGCGCTGTATCATCAGCGAACAAGTGACACCTCCCAAGCCCTCTCATCCACAACATATTGCATACTTGCCCCTCTCTCAAAAACTCTTGCATTCACCTCCCTAACAACCCAATCCATAAACAAATTTAACAGCCATGGAGACATCACGCACCCCTGCCGCAAACCCACATTCACTGAGAACCAATCACTTTCATCTCTTCCTACTCGTACACATGCCTTACATCCTCGATAAAAACTTTTCACTACTTCTAGCAACTTGCCTCCCACACCATACATTCTTAATACCTTCCACAAAGCATCTCTATCAACTCTATCATATGCCTTCTCCAGATCCATAAACGGTACATACAGATCCATTTGGTTTTCTATTTCTCTCATACATCCTTCAAAGCAAACATATGATCCATACATCCTCTACCACTTCTGAAACCACACTGCTCTTCCCCAATATATATATATATATATATATATATATATATATATATATATATATATATATATATATATATATATATATGCAAAGGTGAGGACAATATGCGACAGCTGCTGTGTTGATGAGGAGGATGGTTGGTCTCAGTGCTGTCGGCTGCACGTTATAGGAGGACCACAAATGTGGCATGTGTGCTGCCCACACACCCATCACGACTTCCCTCACGAAGGTTAAAGTAAGGAATGGTGGCCGGAATATTAGGCAGTCTCTTCCTCAACATCCGATAAATAATAATAGATTTATTAGGATTTACCTGCCTGCGTGGGCCACAATGTAAACAATGGCCCAGAGTGTTGTACCGGAATTAAAAGGATCACGCTTGGGTTAACGATCGTCGGACGGCCATTATATTGTCGTTTGATATTTCCTGATAAACGTACTATAAACACCGATGTTTATTCTGGATATAAACATTAAGATTAGCCGCAAATACCCCATTCTATCTCTTTATAAAACAAACGTTATGGAATATTTCGTTTACCAAGTTCTGTTGCATGTTGAACCCGACTAATAATTCTTGCAATTTTCTCTGTTTTGATAGACATTCAGCCTCACACAACAATTTTTGATGAACGTCTTACCTCACACAACAGGTGCTGCTAAATCCTATAAATAGATCTTAGTTCAAACATTTATGATTACAGATTATATAAGTCACTGCCGACGTCGGCGAGGCTAATTCCTTGATAATGATGGCACATTAATTCCTTGCCTCACAGACAGAGGGAACCATAATCAGTGGCGAGGTTGTGTCCAGACTTAGAGCGTGCCATTAACATGGCATGTTACAAATACCATTAAATGGTACGACACAAATACCATTAACATAGCACAGTACTGAAATTAGGAAACTTTTTCAATCGTAAAAAAAATGGTGTTTGTTAACATATCTGTAGCAAGTCTTCAGTGACAGTGGCAACAGTTGATTTGCAATAGTATGCTGGACTGCGTATTGTGTGTGCTGGCAGAGAATGTACGCACGTGTGTAATCACGGCAAGAACGATTAGAATTTATAACTCAAAAACTGAATGGCATGTCAGTCACAAGGGTAAATTCAGAGCACATAGAAGTGCCATCTGGACCACACGCCTTAAGTTCAAAGAGGAACCCTTTTCTCTTTGGAATATAAAAAGGGAAATCATAGGAAGGTGGCATAAGCTTTCGGAAAAATAAGGAGCTACGGGAGGTGAGGGAATGCTTGAGTGGTTCAAGGTGGAGTTAGAGGAGAAAGGAAAATATAGGGAACAAGAATGCGTGGCATTATCAAGTTGGATGGACTGCTATAGTGTTAGTGCAAGAAACAGAAAAGAGGACTGGTAAACTGACACACGTTCGTTAGAGATGCTCGTGGCCGCAGACAAGAAAATCCCCACCAGAGGCACTTATGATGAGGGGGTTATCATTCTTTTAAGATCTGTATCTCACGAATAATGATAGGCTTTTAGTTGTTCCTGGGCGGAGGTGAGGGCTACGGAGGGTGAGGATGAGGGAGATTTGAGTCTCCTGGAAGAGCAGGTTGTCTTGAGAGGTAATTGGTATTGCATGTCTCCCATTCCAGGAGGGTACCACTTTATTTTTCTTTCTTTCTTTCTTTCTTTCTTTGTTTAAGGTGAGACAGCACGGCCAGCTAAGTGGATCTGGGAGTGGATGGAACCATGGAAGCGGAAGTGAATCATAGGGTGGAGGAGGGGGCGAAAATTCTGGGAGCCTTGAAGAATGTGAGGAAGTCGAGAACATTATCTCGGAAAGCAAAAATGCATATGTTTGAAGGAATAGTAGTTCCAACAATGTTGTATGGTTGCGAGGCGTGGGCTATGGATAGAGTTGTGCGCAGGAGGATGGATGTGCTGGAAATGAGATGTTTGAGGACAATATGTGGTTGAGGTGGTTTGATCGATTAAGTAATAATAGGGTGAGAGAGATGTGTGGAAATAAAAAGAGTGTGGTTGAGAGCGCAGAAGAGGGTGTTTTGAAATGGTTTGGTCACATGGAGAAAATGAGTGAGGAAAGATCGACCAAGAGGATATATGTGTCAGAGGTGGAGGGAACGAGGAGAAGTGGGAGACCAAATTAGACGTGGAAAGATGGAGTGAAAAAGATTTTGAGTGATCGGGGCCTAAACATGCAGGAGGGTGAAAGGCGTGCAAGGAATAGAGTGAATTGGAACGATATGGTATACCGGGGTCGACGTACTGTCAATGGATTGAACCAGGGCATGTGAAGCGTCTGGGGTAAACCATGGAAAGTTCTGTGGGGCCTGGATGTGGAAAGGAAGCTGTGGTTTCCACATCCAGGCTCCACAGAACTTTCCATGGTTTACCCTAGACGCCTCACATGCCCTGGTCCAATCCATTGACAGCACGTCGACCCCGGTATACCACGTCGTTCCAATTCACTCTATTCCTTGCACGCCTTTCACCCTCCTGCGTGTTTAGGCCCCGATCGCTCAAAATCTTTTTCATTCCATCTTTCCACCTCCAATTTGGTCTCCCACTTGTCGTTCCCTCCAACTCTGACACATATATCCTCTTTGTCAATCTTTCCTCACTCAATCTCTCCATGTGACGCAACCATTTCAAAACACCCTCTTCTGCTCTCTCAACCACACTCTTTTTATTTCCACACATCTCTCTTACCCTTTCATTACTTACTCGATCAAACCACCTCACACCACATATTGTCCTTAAACATCTCATTTCCAACACATCCACCCTCCTCTGCACAACGCTATCTATAGCCGAAGCCTTTCAACCATATAACATTGTTGGAAACACTTTTCCTTCAAACATACCCATTTTTGCTTTCCGAGATAATGTTCTCGCCTTCCACACATTTTTCAACGCTCTCAGAACTTTCTCCCACTCCGCCACCCTGTGAGTCACTTCCGCTTCAATGGTTCCATCCGCTGTCAAATCCACTCCCAGATATCTGAAACACTTCACTTCCTCCAGTTTTTCTCCATTCAAACTTACCTCCTAATTGACTTGTCCCTCAACCCTACTGTACCTAATATATTAACCTTACTCTTACTCACATTTACTCTGAGATTTCTTCTTTCACACACTTTGACCAAACTCAGTCACCAGCTTCTGCAGTTTCTCATCCAATTCAACCATCAGCACTGTATCATCAGCGAACAACAACTAACTCACTTTCCAAGCCCTCTCATCCATAACAGACTGCATACTTGCCCTTCTCTCCAAAACTCTTCCATTCAACTCCCTAACAACCCCATCCATAAACAAAATAAACAACCACGGAGACATCACGCACTCCTACCGCAAACCGACATTCACTGAGAACCAATCACTTTCCTCTCTTCCTACTTACATCCCCGATAAAACCTTTTCACTGCTTCTAGCAACTTGCCTCCCACACCATATATTCTTAATACCTTCCACAGAGCATCCCTATCAACTCTAACATATGCCTTCTCCAGATCCATAAATGCTGCATGCAAATCCATTTGTTTTTCTTAGTGTTTCTCACATACATTCTTCAAAGCAAACACCTGATCCACACATCCTCTACCAGTTCTGAAACCACACTGCTCTTCCTCAATCTGATGCTGTGTACATGCCTTCACCCTCTCATTCAATACCCTCCCATATAGTTTCGCAGGAATACTCAACAAACTTATACCTCTGTTTGAGCATTCACTCCTATCCCCTTTGCCTTTGTACAATGGCACTATGCATGCATTCCGCCAATCCTCAGGCACCTCACCATGAGTCATACATACATTAAATATCTTACCAACCAGTCAACAACACATAGGATGCTGGGAGGGGGCGAAAGTTCTGGGAGCATTGAAAAATGTGTGGAAGTCGAGAACGTTATCTTGGAAAGCAAAAATGGGTATGTTTGAAGGAATAGTGGTTCCAACAATGTTATATGGCTGCGGGGCGTGGGCTATAGATAGAGTTGTGCGGAGGAGGGTGGATGTGCTGGAAATGATATGTTTGAGGACAATATGTGGTGTGAGGTGGTTTGATCGAGTAAGTAATGAAAGGGTAAGAGAGATGTGTGGTAATGAAAGGAGTGTGGTTGAGAGAGCAGAAGAGGGTGTTTTGAAATGGTTTGGTCACATGGAGAGAATGAGGAAAGATTGACAAAGAGGATATATGTGCCAGAGGTGGAGGGAACGAGGAGAAGTGGGAGATCAAATTGGAGGTGGAAAGATGGAGTGAAAAAGATTTTGAGTGATTGGGGCCTGAACATGCAGGAGGGTGAAAGGTGTGCAAGGAATAGAGTGAACTGGAACGATGTGGTAAACCGGGGTTGACGTGCTGTCAATGGATTGAACCAGGGCATGTGAAGCGTCTAGGGTAAACCATGGAAAGTTGTGTGGGGCCTGGATGTGGAAAGGGAGCTGTGGTTTCGGTGCATTATACATGACAGCTAGAGACTGAGTGTGAACGAATGTGGCCTTTGTTGTCTTTTCCTAGCGCTACCTCGCGCACATGCGGGAGGATGGGGTTGTCATTTCATGTGTGGCGGGGTGGCGACGGAAATGAATAAGGGCAGACAGTTGAATTATGTACATGTGTATATATGTATATGTCTGTGTGTATATATATATATGTATACGTTGAGATGTATAGATATGTATATGTGCTGTGTGTGGACATGTATGTATATACATGTGTATGTGGTTGGGCTGGGCCATTCTTTCGTCTGTTTCCTTGCACTACCTCGCTAACACGGGAGACAGCGACAAAGTATAATAATATATATGTATATATATATATATATATATATATATATATATATATATATATATATATATATATATATATATATATATGCAAAAAAAACCCTTTCATGTGATGATCTCATCGTCAGGGGAGATACAATATTGATATATATATATATATATATATATATATATATATATATATATATATATATATATATATATATATATATATATACACACACACACACACACACACACACACATATCCTAGTCTGGGTCAGGTACCCATTTTAGCGACCAAACCTCAGGGGTGGCTGAAAAGTTAAGTTGACTATGGACCAACTACTGCAACCAGGATTCGACCCTGGGCGGCCTGTGAACGCTGACCGTTACACCACGGAGGTCCCTTTAAGTCGTGTTGGAAAACTCTACATTTTCTTTCTCTCTGAGTACCAGCGCGTATCCCAGTCTGTATCCCAAGTGTGGGACAGCATCTTACCTACGGCTCATTAGGTGACGCGACCTGGACTTCTGTACCTCTTCCGCCTCCTTCACTCCGCCTATGTCACACCGTGTCTGCCTGTGTGTCTGTGTCACACCACCTGTCTGTGTGCTGCTGTCACATTACCGGCCTCTGTGTCTGTCTCGTACCACCTGCCTGTACGTCTGTGTCACACCATGTGCTTGTGTGGCTGTGTCACACCACTAGCCTGTGTGTTTATGTCACACAGCTTCCAGTGTGTCTGTCAGACCACCTACTAGTGTGTGTCTATGTTAGCCCACCTACCAGTGGTCGTCTGCGTCACACCATCTGTCCCTCTCTGTCTATGTCGCACCAGCTGCCCGTGTTTGTGTCTGTGTCACGCCACCTCCCAGCCTGTCTGACCTAGCCAACGTAATCCTACTGGAAATCCTGGGAAACGGACGAAAATGTTTCCTGCGAAGCGGTGTCCTCCTCTCGCCCGTATTCTGGAGAAAACGGGAGCGCGAGACGTACACCGTCATTAGTACCATTAGAATTTGTATTTTCCTTAAAGAAAACCATGATTTTTCTTTTTTTATTTCGCATGAGGAATGATTCCTTCATCATGCACCACCCGAGGAAGTCATGCAGGCATGAGTTAGGCCCGTGCAGCGCCTGGCCTTCCCTTGCAGGGGATTGTTAGTGACCTGGAACTATGGTGGTCGGAGGAGGAGTCATGATCGTTCCAGGCGACGGTGTAGAACAATCAGATGTCAGAGGGAAAACTGATGTTAGAACGATGGTATATTGTGTGTGTGTGTGTGTGTGTGTGTGTGTGTGTGTGTGTGTGTGGCCACTTAGAGAGATGGAGAGTCCATCACGCTGGCAGCAGAGGGGAAAATCGACATAGGGGTTTTGAAGAAAAACAAGCCTAAAATGGCTTTCAACCTTTGGTAAATACACGTCAAAGGGTGGCAGAAGCATTCTATCAGACACTACAAGCTTTTACTATATATATATATATATATATATATATATATATATATATATATATATATATATATATATACATATATACATATATAT